>NC_057803.1:647302364-647439043 GCF_018294505.1 Triticum aestivum | reverse complement strand
GATTCATATGGTAGGAATTGAATATCTTGGCCTCAACACATGAGTAGGTGGTTCTCTCTCAGAAATGGTAAGTTGGAAGTGTAGGTTTGTTCTGATGGCTCTCTGCACGAATGAAGAGGAGGTGGAGGGGTATATATAGCCTCCACACAAAATCTAACCGTTACACACAATTTACCAAACTCGGTGGGACCAAATCAACAAACTCGGTCAGACCGATTTAGTAAACCTAGTGACCGTTAGGGTTTTCGGTGGGACCGACATGCAACTCGGTAGGACCGATATGGTTAGGGTTAGGGCATAACGTAATCTCGGTAAGACTGATTACACAAACTCGGTGAGACCAATTTTGGTAATTAGCTAACCAGAGAGTTGGTCAGGTAAACTCGGTGGGACCGATTCGCTCACTTCGGTGAGACCGAAATGTTATGAAAGGGAAACAGGGAGTTTACATTGCAGTCTCGGTGGGACCGATCGCTCACTTCGGTTAGACCGAAACGTTACGAAGGGAAACAGAGAGATTACAATCCCATCTCTGTGAGACCGAGATCCCTATCGGTGAGACCGGTTTGCCTAGGGTTTGTGGCAGTGGCTATGACATTTGAACTCGGTGGCGCCGGATAGAAAGAATCGGTATGACCGATTTTGACTTTGGGTTTAGGTCATATGAGGATGTGAGAAAGTAGTTGAGGGTATTTTGAGCATATCACTAAGCACTTGAAGCAAGAGGCTCATTAAGCAACACCTCATCCCTCCTTGATAGTATTGGCTTTTCCTATAGACTCATTGTGATCTTGGATCACTAAAATGTAAAATGAAGAGTCTTGAGCTTTTGAGATTAAGCCAATCCTTTGTCATTGATATTTTGAGGGATCCACTTTCATCATCAATGCCATGCCATTCATTGAGCTTTCCTGAAATAATAGTCTTGGAATATCATTAGCTCAGTGAGCTATATGTTGTTATGAATTACCAAAACCACCTAGGGATAGTTGCACTTTCAATCTCCCCCTTTTTGGTAATTGATGACAACATATAGATCAAAGCTTCGACAAAAGATAATAAGATTGAAAAACATCGTTGTTTTGAGAAGTATGTGATAAGCAAGAGCTCCCCCTAAATTTGTGCATAGTTTAAAATTTGCTTTGGACTACAAATGCACAAGGAAATAGGCTCATAGGTTACTCTTCCATGTCACATACATCTTGGTGGGGCGCTCAAAATAATAAAGATTAAATACATGCACTCAACACCAAGCAAAGTGAATGATCATATAAGGGTAGGTAAGATAATAACATATAACAAGCATAAGTGTAGCTTATGATCAAACACATGATCATCAATGTCTCACAGATAATAGCATAGTATCTCAATCAATCAAAAGCAAACAAAGCTTAACCACCAAAGCAAGAGAGAACAAAAGCAGCACTCTCTCTCTTGAAGCCTATGATCTATACATTTTTCTCCCCCTTTGGCAACAAGTTACCAAAAAGTTCATAGAAAATGCATAGTGCTAGATCGACTCTCAGGCTTGATCTTCAGGTGGTGGTGTAGAGATGGCTCCTTGGACGAAGGCTTCAGTCGATGTAGATGGAGCTGGAGGAGTTGGTGCTGGAGCTGGTTGCCCTGGAGCTGTAGGAGCTGTAACTGGTGCAGATGATGTGGCTCTAGTGTCTGTCACAGGCACTGCAGCTGACCTCTGAGCTCTAGGTACTCTGGCAAATGCATCAGTGGTTGTCTTGCCCTTCCTCTCCTGCATGTCATCGTGAAGCTGCTCCACAACTGACTGAATCTCAATTACTTTGACAACAAGATCATAGAATTTTTGTTCCATGATTCTTTCCAGGCTCTCCAGGTTTTGAGTTAGGGTGGCCAACCCCTTCTCAATCCTCGGTGTTGATGCTATTAAGTAACCAAGCTGCTCCTGCTTGTTCTTCAAAAAGTACTCAGATGCCTCCTCTTGAGTTGGCATCTTGGCAGCCTTCTCCTTCCTTGCTTTCTCCTTCTTCTCTTGAGCTTGTACTGATGATGGTTCATTCTCATTCATTACAACTTGATTGTCCTCAAAGTCTAGATAGATAGCAAAATGTTCCTTATCCAACAGATATTTTCCTGTGCCCATCTTTGAGTTAATCAACTCCTGAATTTGTGGGGCATATCCACAACTCCTCTTTTGATCTGCTGCAGTCCTCTTGATAGTCTCAACCATAAGTCTCATGACCTTCAATTTCTGTGGCACATCAAATATATGTAGCAAGTTTATTGCATGCCCTCTGATCATGTTGTTGTCACTTGATTTGGGCAAAAGAGTGTGCCTTAGGATCCAGTTGATCTTAGGCAGGCCTGACAGAAGAAAATGAATTGATCCAAACTTGAAAGTCTCAAGTGCATCATCAGGGATCTCCTTGTACATCTGTGACATTGAGTTGTGATCCATTTTCCTCTTGGCATAAATGTCCAAGTCATCTTCACTCTCCTTTGGGGCATTGATTAGATTTGCCCATTCTTCAATGGTTGACTGGTATCTCGTTCCTTCAGACATCCAAAGTATCCTACCATCTGGATAGAAGTGTGCTTTGGAGTAGAATTGCATAATGAGTTCATCATTCCAGTTGGTGAGCTTCTGCCCAACAAAATCTGCAACTCCACAAGCAACAAAACTGTCTTGCACTCCAGGATAATGTTCCTCATTTTCTTTCATGTAGGTCCAGTCGACCCACTTCATATCACACACTATGGGCTTCTTGTCCAACAAGATTGTCTCATAGAAGTCCCGTTGTTCCTTTGTATGGAACCTGTAATCAACAACAGTCCTTCTCCTGGTGGCATATGGATCTGACTCTCTCCATAGCCTCAACTCTAGATCTCTCCTAATATTCATGTTTCAGCCACAGGATGAGCATCATTGTGGTCTGGAATCTTGGGTTTGAGCTTCCTTAAGATCTGCCCTTCTTCATCTTCCTCAGCAGCAACATCAAGCATTGGAGCCTTGTTCTTCTCAGCTTCTGGTATACTCCTGGTATTCCTCTTTGGTGCACTCTTGGTCTTGGGGCAGCTTTGGGTGCTTCTTTGGGCTTTGATGTTGCAGCCCCTGACTTTATAGCATCACCCATCAGCTTTTGTGCCTTGGGTGCTGGTGCAGAAACCTCTTCTTCCTCTTCCATCATGGAAGGTTGACCAACAAATCTGGCCATGGTCTTTTTGACCCTTTCTTTCCTTTTCTTTCCTTCAGCAGCAGCAAGTTCTTTGGGTTGGGATTCCAAAGAAGCTTGAGTGGAGACTCCAGCTTTGGACATTGGTTGTCTACCTGCAGGCCTTTTGATCTTCATGCCTGGCTTTACTGCTGTTGAGCTGTACACCTTCTTGAGCACTTTCTCTTTTGAGTTGGCCTCATCCTCAACTGCCACATAATCCTCATCCTCAGATTCTGAGGTTCTCTTCTTCCTTGTCCTTGTGGCAGCCTTGGGCAAATTGCTGGGAGTGCTTCTGCTCCCCTCATCTGAGCTGCTAGAGGGACTAGTGCCCTCACTCATGTGAATCTGCTCTTCTGACTTATTCTAACTATCACTTTGGTCTGACATGCTGAAAATCATTGACTACTGACCTTGTGAATAGTTATAGATGAGATAGAATGGATGAGCATCACAAAATGCAGAGATTTTTGCAAAAGGATGATTCAAAAACTTAGTATTAGTTTTCCATAGAAAGCATTTCGGATCAACCGATTTTCAAACTCGGTTATACCGAAGCAGTTTTGGAACCTAAACTGGTGAACTCGGTAGGACCGAGTCACAGTTCAGTGGCACCGAGACTGCTAGGTTTTCACAAAGTTCTAAAATCGGTCACACCGATTAGCAATTCTCGGTTAGACCGAGAGTTACTAGTGCAATGGTGTTAGCCAAATCGGTGGGACCAAGTTTTTCAACTCAGTGGATCCAAGATGGTTTCGGCGGAAACCTAACCTTAAATTTTCAAATCGCATCTATTCTAAGGATTGTATTGACTGGATAGGAGTGTTTCAATCGTGGCAAGAATCATAAAGAACACAATGTGCTTGGAATCAGACGAGGATAGCACTGTGATCGAGTCCATACCCTAGCTTGGCGATGAACTTGCTACGGCGGCAACAGCGGGGGTGAATACCGTTGACGGCGGTAGAGACCAGTGATAGGAGGCGGCTGGTGACGAGGAGACGATCCGGAGACCCTAGAGGCAGAGCGAGCTATGCGCGGGCGAAGGGGGTTTGGTGAAATTTCCAAATTTTTGCCCATGAGTATATATAGCCCGACACTGTCGGTGTGACCGAGTGGAACAACTCGGTGGCACCGAGATGCATATCTGTAAACAATTACAGCAACTCGGTGTGACCGAAAAGTTCAAATCGGTTGCACCGAGATTGAAAACCTAGATCGACTTAATGATCAGGGTACGACCGAAGTGGAGGAATCGGTCAGACTGAGAATCACAAAGAAGTTTTGGAAGTTTAAGTCTATGACGAATCGGGGACTCCGAGTGCTCCTCACACAGAGTGGTTCGAATCTGACTTGATAAAATTTTGTGATGTAGCATGAATAGAGTTTGAGATGAGAAGAGCATAGATAGCTAGAGAAGGTTCTTAGGCATTCTTGTCCATCCACTTGGCAAAAGAAAAAGAACCCAAACAATCAAAGCAACAAGTGGATGTCCTCGAATGAGAAAAATATGCAACCAACATGCTCACACAATAGAATGGCAAATGAAATATGTGGCAAAGCATGCACAACCAATTCTAGAATCTATCAAACAATTGGCGATGACTAGGTCATCTATATATGAGTATATTAACTTAGGAGTAAAATGAGAACATTTGATCATAGGTCATACTCATCGTTTAAGCTCAAGTGGGGTTACCACTTTTACATAATGCATTGATGTGTTCACACCATTAGAGTTGCTTTGACTCAATTCTTAGAGTTAAGCTCCCCTAGATGTGAGATGCCCTTTTAGAGGGATGAACTAACCTTGGGTTTTGTCGATGATGACTTCATGTAGGTGTTGAAGATGTGGATGCTCAATGTTGATGTAGATCATTTGGAGCAATCCTTTGGAGTGAGTTGCACTTTCAACATACCTACATGGGTTAGTCCCACAAGGAACAAACAAGAATATCCATAGACATAGAGTGCTGCACACACAAGATGATGTCCATGAAATCATTAGGTTACCTTGTCCCTTGCCTTACCAACATGAGGGTTTGTGACTCATTGAACTAGTGCAAGATGTGGAAGTTGATTGCACTTGTCCTTGCCATAATGATATGAGTGAAGAATGTTGGCGGAGTCACCCTCAAGAACTCTCTAGTTCTTCTTCTTCGGTATCCACATCATCTTCATGGCAATCCTTGGAGTTGTAGTCGTACTTGATGAAGTAGAACTTGACGTAGTCTTGGGAATCCACTTGACCAAGGCCTTAGGTGCTTCTTCAAATGCATCAATCTCCTCTTGAAGCTTGTCCTTGCCTTTGTTCTTGTGGTCCTACGGTAGAAAATCATCTTGTGTTTGTGTTCCCTTGAAGGAAGTAGGATCATACTTCTCTTGTTGAGGAACAAACTTTGTCTTGGGGTATTGATCTTCTTCCCACTCAACTCCATTGGCATTGAACTTTCGTTCAAAACCAACACCTTGATTCTTCCGGTGCCTTCCTTGCTTGCCTACAATTTCCTCGAATTGCTTACTCCCAGCAAGGCTCTTGTATACACCTTTCTCTATAATTCCCTTCAATAAGCTATTTTCTTTCTCAATTGTAACTTGGCTAAGAGAATCATTAGTGGAATCAAGAGAACTACTAGAAGCAACAATATTGGATTTGGCATAATTATTGTTACTACTAGAGGAAGGATCTTTCTTGTACTTGTTACTAGACTTGACTTGAGGCATGTAAGTAGATAAGAGTAAACGCTTGGCAATGTAAGAAGAACTTTTATTAATGAGATCATCATTGATTGCTTTTAAGAACTCATGCTCTTGCTCAAGATTGAGCATTTCAAAGCGTAACTTCTCATGAGCCCTTAAAAGTTCTCGATGATCTTCAAAGATAGTTTATTAGCTAACTTAGGAGTGTTTAGCTCTTTAGTTAGAAGCTCAATCTTCTCCTTATCATTGTCATTCGTTTTATCTTGATTAGCATGATTAATTTACTAGAGTTGTCAATAAGTAAATCATCATCACCTAGCAAGTCATCTTCATCACTATTAAAATCAACATACTCGGGATGTGTTACATTTGGACCTTTGGCCATGAAGCATCTTCCAATTCCTTCATTTGGTGAGTCAAATATGTCGTAGGAGTTGGTTGACACAAGTGCTAGACAGGCAACACCTTCATCTTGAGTATATTCGGAGTCGGAGTGATTGTCGGAGTCGGAGTCGGATGCCCATTCACCAACATGAGCTTGTCTTCGTTTTGTGTAGCTCCTTGATGACTTGTCCTTCCTTTCCGAATCCTTGCTTCTCTGTGAGGGTCTTCGTTCATAACGATCATCTCTACTCCTCCTCTCTCTTGGTGGTGATTCTTCTCTTTTGCTTCTTCTTTTTGGAGAATCTTCTCTTCTTTTGTAGGGTATCGTACACTCATTGGAATAGTGTCCGGGCCTCCCACAATTGTAGCAATTTCATTCACGACTAGAAGATCTTTTGTCATTGTAGGACCTTGACTTAGATCTTCTTTCTTTGCTTCTACTCTTGTAGAATTTGTTGAAGTTCTTCACCATTAAGCTCAGTTCTTTATTGAAGGTTTGTTTCTCACTTTATGATGTGGGGGCTTCACATGAGGCTTTGCACCACTTGACTTGTTGTAAAGTTCCTCCTTATCCTTGAGTGACATCTCATGAGCAACAATTCTTCCAATGACTTCCGTTGGCTTGAGATCTTTGTAGTTTGGCGTCATTTGGATCAATATGCACACGGTATCATACTTTCCATCTAGTGCTCTTAGGATATTCTTGATGATGAATCTGTCGGTCATCTCTTCACTCCCTAATCCGGCAATCTCATTTGTGATAAGAGCGAGCCTAGAGTACATTTCAGCGACACCTTCACCATCCTTCATTTTGAACTTGTCAAGCTGACTTTGGAGCACATCCAACTTGGATTCCTTGATGGAGTCGGCACCTTCATGCATATCAATCATAGTATCCCAAATTTCCTTTGCATTCTCAAGACGACTGATTTTGTTGAATTCTTCGGGGCATAATCCATTGAAGAGGATATCACAAGCTTGAGCGTTGTATTGCAGCATCTTCAATTCATCCATGCTAGCTTCACGGTTCGGCTCTCTCCCATCAAAGAATTCACCTTGCAATCCAATACAAACAATAGCCCAAACGGCGGGGTTATGTCCGAGAATATGCATTTTCATCTTATGCTTCCAACTAGCAAAATTAGTACCATCAAAGTAAGGACCTCTACAGTGATAATTTCCCTCGCTAGACGCCATACTCTCCTAGGTTGTGAAACCAAGGCTATGACCACCAAAAGCTATGGAAATCAAAGCAAATGGAGACCAACCTCTGATACCACTTGTAGGACCTTGAAGTATGTCTAGAGGGGGGGGTGATTATACTACATGACCAATTAAAAACTTAACCTTTTCCCAATTTTAGAGTTTGGCAGATTTTAGCAATCTTTGGACAAGTCAAGCAATCATCACACAATTCAAGCAAGCATGCAAAGAGTATATAGGCAGCGGAAATTAAAGCATGCAACTTGCAAGACAGTAAAGGGAAGGGTTTGGAGGATTCAAACGCAATTGGAGACACGGATGTTTTTGGTGTGGTTCTGATAGGTGGTGCTATCGTACATCCACGTTGATGGAGACTTCAACCCACGAAGGGTAATGGTTGCGCTAGTCCATGGAGGGCTCCACCCACGAAGGGTCCACGAAGAAGAAACCTTGTCTATCCCACCATGGCCGTCGCCCACGAAGGACTTGCCTCACTAGCGGTAGATCTTCACGAAGTAGGCGATCTACTTGCCCTTACAAACTCCTTGGTTCAACTCCACAATCTTGTCAGAGGCTCCCAAGTGACACCTAGCCAATCTACGAGACACCACTCTCCAAGAAGTAACAAATGGTGCATTGATGATGAACTCCTTGCTCTTGTGCTTCAAATGATAGTCTCCCCAACACTCAACACTCTCTCATGGGATATGGATCTGGTGGAAAGAAGATTTGAGTGGAAAGCAACTTGGGGAAAGCTAGAGATCAAGATTCATATGGTAGGAATGGAATATCTTGGCCTCAACACATGAGTAGGTGGTTCTCTCTCAGAAATGGTAAGTTGGAAGTGTACGTTTGTTCTGATGGATCTCTCCATTAATGAAGAGGAGGTGGAGGGGTATATATAGCCTCCACACAAAATCTAATCGTTACACACAATTTACCAAACTCGGTGGGACCGAATCAACAAACTCGGTCGGACTGATTTAGTAAACCTAGTGACCGTTAGGGTTTTCGGTGGGACCGACATGCAACTCGGTAGGACCGATATGGTTAGGGTTAGGGCATAACATAATCTCGGTAAGACCGATTACACAAACTCGGTGAGACCGATTTTGGTAATTAGCTAACCAGAGAGTTGGTCAGGTAAACTCGGTGGGACCGATTCGCTCACTTCGGTGAGACCAAAATGTTATGAAAGGGAAACAAGTAGTTTACATTGCAATCTCGGTGGGACCGATCGCTCACTTCGGTTAGACCGAAACGTTACAAAGGGAAACAGAGATATTACAATCCCATCTCGGTGAGACCGAGATCCCTATCGGTGAGACCGATTTGCCTAGGGTTTGTGGCAGTGGCTATGACATTTGAAGTCAGTGGCGCCGGATAGAAAGAATCGGTATGACCGATTTTGACTTTGGGTTTAGGTCATATGAGGATGTGAGAAAGTAGTTGAGGGTATTTTGAGCATATCACTAAGCACTTGAAGCAAGAGGCTCATTAAGAAACACCTCATCCCTCTTTGATAGTATTGGCTTTTCCTATAGACTCAATGTGATCTTGGATCACTAAAATGTAAAATGAAGAGTCTTGAGCTTTTGAGCTTGAGCCAATCCTTTGTCCTTGATATTTTGAGGGATCCACTTTCATCATCCATGCCATGCCATTCATTGAGCTCTCCTGAAATAATAGTCTTGGAATATCATTAGCTCAATGAGCTATATGTCGTTATGAATTACCAAATCCACCTTGGGATAGTTGCACTTTCAGAAGCATACACCAGAAGGGAGCTATAGTCCCCACTCAACAGTTCCCTACATCGAATGCGCGTGCCCGACATGGACAGCCACAACAACTGTAGGGCCATCAACAAGTCAGCACATGATGCTCACTCCTATGGATGGCAGCCAGATAGGTTGTACTCTCATCTTACTTGTGTGCAACATTTATGGCTTCATTATTCATCTAAGCATGGAAAATAGATCATCACATTTCACTTTATATTCATGTTGATCTCTTACGGGTCTTGTTCAGGAGTTAACGTTGTTCCATAGTTCAGCTAATATACTTGTTCTTTAGTTAACGTTGTTCCATAGTTATCATCCATCAGCCAATGCTATCCCACAGGCTGGTGATTATAGTATTATACCACTTCTAGTATTACCTATGTTGTTCTTTAATACTTTTGTGTGCCATCTAGTTAATCTCGAGTACAAATGATACATATTCTGTAGCTTTCATCTGTGTTCTCCCTTTAGTTTATGAGACCTGTTGCTCCTAGTTAACCCCAGTCCTACTATTTATGTCGTCTCCTACAGGCACTCATTACATAAATCTAACTACTAGTTGTCTTCCATGCATGTCAGATATAATTGCATACACTGATATATCCACAAGAACCTCAGGGAGCAATGTAAAGGCCAATAAACTTGCTGTCAATGATACCCAATATGATGGAACATGTAAAGGCAGTTCTTCAGAAGTCTTGCAGAAAGATGATGAATCCTCTTCACCCCACAAGGTCCTTGCTCTAACTTGGCCTGTGATATGGGTACAACATTCATATAATGTCCTGGAGTGTATCTACTATGTTGCAATGCCATGTGCTTAGCATGCTGATCATGGATGCAAATATGTCATGCCCTCATGTTTTTCAGTACCTATTCCATTCATGATAATATATTTTCAAATTAAAGTATTGTCATTCTAATCTATCGCAATGCCATCTGCTTAATTTGGACATCATGCTTCTGAATATCTTATGCATTGTTATTCATCATTATGTACTTCATCTGTCTACCATACCATGTTTTTTTACATTGAAGTGTCGTTCTAGTGCTCTGTTGCAATGCCATCTTAGTTTCCCAATCATACATGTGTATGTTGCCTTAGTTATTTCTGTACGTATTCCGCTAGCATACAGTTTTACATTCAACTAGTGTTTTTTTGCTGTGTTGTCCTGTCGTATCCCTAGCTCTTACACCATACTCCCTCCGTCCGGATTACATGTTGCCGAAATGGATAAAAAGGATGTATCTAGAACTGAAATACACCTAGACCCATCCATTTTTCCGGATGGAGGGAATACATGTCAATATGTCATGCCTTTCTATTCTTCAGTACCTATTCCATCTCTCTGTTGTAGCATGTTTTCTAATTAAAGCACAATTCTTCTATACAAGGCATGCAAGGGGAAGACGACTATGTTAGAATCTGAAGGGTTACAAACAAGGCCTTTGCAAAAGATCCAAACGCCAGGAGATAATAAACCAACTCCAGTTTTTATAGATACTGCTCCAGCACAGAGAAACCCAACTCCTACTGATAATAAGCAGATTCCAGTGGCCAAAGAACTAGTCCGCTCCATTCCAGCAAAAATATGTCAACTCCATTCTAAGAAGCGTGTGCGTATCCTTGCATCATGAAATTTTATAGCATGCTGATCATATTTTGTACATGTTTCTTACCCATCTTTCTTTCAGAAAATAAGCTTAACAGACAGAAGAATTTCTGCAATGGTATCGTTTATGAGGAAAGATTCTTGCAGGAATTCTCTGTGCTCCAATGTAGATGTAAGTACCTATTGTATAGCACTCTTTTTACATCAGCATGTATTTTGTTAATCGGCGTGAATCCAACCTTTATCTGATCTAAATTTAGTTGTAGCAAATTGTATGATTAAAGCCACAATGTTGATTTTTGTAAGGAAAACTGCCTGGTAGTTTTGCATCCTGAGCTGCATGAGTGTACTATCTCATATGAGTGGGTTTTAATACTTTGGTTCTGTAGTGGGTTTTTAGTGTTTTTTATTGTGTTGTCCTGTCGTATCCCTAGCTCTTACATCATACTCCCTCCGTCCGGATTATATGTCCCAGAAATGGATAAAACTGGATGTATCTAGAACTGAAATACGCCTAGACCCATTCATTTATTTCCGGATGGAGGGAATACATGTCAATATGTCATGCCTTTCTATTCTTCAGTACCTATTCCATCTCTGTTGTAGCATGCTTTATAACTAAATCACCATTTCTTGTATATAAGGAATGCAAGGGGAAGACGGCTATGTTAGAATCTGAAGGGTTACAAACCAGGTCTTTGCAAGAGATCCAAACGCCAGGAGATAATAAACCAACTCCATTTTTCATAGATATTTCCACGACAGTTGGCGCCCACCATGGGGTTATCACACGATAATTTTGAGTTCTTGAAGGGAAACTTCGAGGGACTAAAAGGGTACGCGGTTAGCCGGATGACCAAGAGTCGTCGCGGCAAGCTCTACATCGATGACGAAGGCTGGGGCCCCGAGGCCGGCTCAATTGAGTATGGGTACCGGGTCCCCTTCAGAGGAATTCATGTCTTCATCGGCAAGATCGGCGAACCGGGCCCTGAGCCGGACATCTGCACCGACCTCGTCGAGACGGCTCAGCGTGCGAGCCCTGCCCGAGTTCAACCCGCCATGAAGCTGGCGTTCGTAGGATGCATCCACGGTACCGAATCTGAACCGGTATCTGATGGTGAGATGGCTATCTACTCCGACGGCGAATCATCTACCGGAGAGATTGAGTCGTTGTATCAAGGTGAGGGTGGCCTGTTTGGGGGTTATTCCGATGGCAATAGTATTCCGGAATCCTTTGAACCACCAAATCGGGTTGCGATCTTCATGGACGGTACATAGTCAACATTGCAAAATTCCACTGCAGCAGCGATGAATTCCGGATCGGCAGCCGGGGCAGGAGGCCCCGCGCACCGGCCGGCTCAAGTTCTTTCCGGTTTGTTGGACGCCTGGTCGACGTTGCTGTCCACGGCAGTTACCCTGGAGACTCAAGATCAGCATAATGCGGAGGTTGCCAAGATGAAGGACCAGATAACACAGGCCAAGGAGGACTTGGCGGCTGAGGAAGCCAGGATAACTGAAGACTAGGTCCCTTTAGATGCTCAGTCACAGTAGATCCAGGCGCAGAATTATTGGCTTATGTTGGATCAGAACATTTCAAACGAAGTATTGCGGAGGAGGCATCAGTCTCGCCTGCCGACGGATTACAATGCGATGAATCTCTTCAGTACGCCAGGAGCGGGGACCAGCAATGCAGCAACGGTAAACCGGACTGCGGTACCTAGGACCGGAATGCCGGATCAGCCATGGGTGATGGGCCCACCTCGACGAACATATAACCCGCCGCAGTACAAAACACCCCCGCCGGGTCATTTTTCCACCCCTTTGGATAACATGATCGTTGCGGCATCGAGGTTGGCAGCTATTCCAACAGAGGGTGAGTCACTAGCATCGGTTGAGACGTGGTGGGCTAGGGATCTTCTTCATACCGCCATGCTGCAGCAGCAGGCCTATTCATACAGCCGAGACAGGATTCATTAAACTCCTCGCCCGAGCAAGAGCTACAGCAGGCACATGGATGAACCGGTTGTATCAAGTAGTGCGCGGAACCTTGACGCCCCTCGAGGGCCTATTCCGGTGCGCGGTGGTACAAATGCTCAGGACGTGGTGGATAATGGTAGAGCACGAAGGGAGGCCGCATTAGCAGCGCAGTACGCGGGTCATCATCCGCCCGCCCCGATTCAACTAGCGGCGTCAGTAGAACGAGGACTTGCTTTTAGATCTTGAGGAGTGTCATGTCTTACCCCGGCTCTGTGTAATGTGCGGTTACCCAAGGATTTTAAGGGCCCACGTAAGGTGCCTAACTACACTGCTGATTTACCCCCGAGTCATGGGTTGAGAGCTACGAGATGGCTATGGAGATGCTGGAAGTGGATGAAGCAGCATGTGCAAAGTACTTTAACATGATGTTTGAAGGAACAGCTCGCACTTGGTTAAAGAGCCTGCCTGCTAACTCCATCGGATCATGGGACCAATTGAAGGCCCAGTTCATAGCAAACTTCAAGGATACATGCAAACAACCCATGTCCATTGTGGATCTGGCTGCTTGTGTTCAAGGAGAGAACGAGTCAACAACTCATTGGGTGCGCCGGGTTTCAGAAATCCTACATTCGTCGGACCGCATCAATGCTGATACATCGATTGTGACATTGGATGGGTAATTGCCGGTTTAAGTCGCTGAAGATGAAGTTGGGACGGCTCAAGCGCCACTTCAACGATATGGGAACACTCATGGCAGCTCTGGTTAAATATGCTGATTCTGATAATACCAATGATCCCGATTCTGACGAAGAGAAACCGGAGAAGGTAAAGAAGAATGCCAGTACAAAAGGACAGCATAACCAGGCGAGCCACGGGAATAATGGTAAGCGTAAAGAGGATAATTCGGATTTTGTGGCTAACACCAATGTGCAGGGTAATACGCAGCGTCGTAAGGGTAAACCGCCCCAGCACGATGGAGGCATGAATCTGGAGCGCCTGTTAAACCAGCCCTGCCAAAGCACGGAATGAAGGAGGTTCCGGCCACGCACCTCTGGAAGGATTGCTTCATTATGAAGAGTTCAAAAATTCTGATCTCTTCCGGTATGACCAGGGTCCGTCTGGCGGTTCAGGTCCAGGATTTCACGGGTCGGGTTACGGCGGCGGCGGTTCAAACTCCGGATTTCAGAATAATCAGGGCAACCAGAACAACCAAGGTGGTCAAAATCAATAGAACAATCAGGGGAATCAGCAGCAATCAGGTTATCAGAGTAACCCAAAGCAGTTGAATGGTGGGCAGTATCATGTTGTTACCACTAGCTTATGCAAGCGAGATCAGAAGCTTCAAAGGAGGGCAGTTAATGCGGTTCAGCCGGCAGTACCTTGTTACTTGCATTGGTCCGAGCAGCCCATTGTGTGGAGCAGAGAGGATCATCCGCCCCAGATTGATAATCCGGGTCACCTGGCTTTGGTTGTGGCACCTCATGTCGGGGGTTATAAGTTCACCAAGGTACTCATGGATGGGGGGAGCAGCATCAACATCCTGTATTATGAAACCTTCCGTCGCATGGGATTGACGGATAAGAATCTTAAACCGTCGAACACTGTTTTTCACGGTGTAGTACCAGGTAAGGCATATCCAGTTGGCAAGATAGCTTTGGAAGTTGTGTTTGGTGATGAGCATGATTTCAGGTCAGAAACATTGACCTTTGAAGTGGTGAAAATCCAGAGCCCATATCACGCCCTGTTTGGACGGCCGGCTTACGCACAGTTCATGGCGAGGCCCTGTAATATTTACTTGCAGCTCAAAATGCCGGGTCATAAGGGGACCATCACTGTGCACAGGAGTCGTGAGATCTCTTTGGACTGTGAAGAGAGTGATGCGGCCTATGCTGAGTCCGTTTGTGCAACAGAAGAGTTGAAGTTCTACAAGGACAATGTTGATCCGGCAGATATGACTCCTCTGAAGAAGCCCACCATAGAGCATGACCCGACCCTGAAGTTTAAACCGGCTAACGAGACTAAATTGGTTGATTTTGTTCCTGGCGATTCATCTAAACAGTTTAGTATCAGCACCACTCTGGATCCGAAATAGGAAAGCGCGCTCATCGAGTTCATCCGTGAGAACCGGGACATCTTTGCATGGAAGCCTTCTGATATGCTAGGTGTACAGAGGGAACTCGCTGAGCACATTCTTAATATTGACCCTATGTTCAAACCAGTCAAGCAATTCCTCCGCCGTTTCAATGAGGAAAGGCGCAAGGCTATTGGGGAAGAGGTAGCCCGGCTCTTAGCAGCAGGGTTTATAATCGAAGTTTTTCATCCAGAGTGGCTGGCTAATCCGGTGCTAGTGCTTAAGAAAAATGGCACTTGGCGAATGTGTGTGGATTACACAGACTTGAACAAGGCTTGTCCGGCTGATCCTTTTGCTCTCCCTCGTATTGATCAGATCATTGATGCTACGGCGGGTTGTGAGCGTTTGAGTTTTTTGGATGCTTATTCTGGATATCATCAGATCAAGATGACAGTTAAGGACCAGGAGAAGACAACCTTTATCGCTCCCTTTGGAGCCTTCTGCTATGTATCTATGCCTTTTGGTCTCAAGAGTGCCCAGGGAACTTACCAGCGATGTGTGCAGAATTGTCTTCATACTCAGATTGGGCGCAATGTTCATGCTTATGTGGATGATATTGTGGTAAAATCCAGGAAGAAGGTGACATTGATAGATGACCTCAACGAGACCTTCAACAAACTTCGGGTTTATAAGATGATGCTCAATCCGGACAAGTGCGTCTTCGGTGTTCCAGCAGGCAAACTCTTGGGTTTTCTGGTATCTAACTGGGGCATTGAGGCTAATCCGGAAAAGATCAAGGCTATTACCTCTCTGGCTAAACTGGCGTGTATAAATGATGTTCAAAGGCTGGCGGGTCGTATTGCGGCTCTAAGCCGGTTTATCAGTAGATTTGGAGAGAAGGCGATCCCCCTCTATCAGATGTTGAAGAAGACAGAAAATTTTGTTTGGAGTGATCCTGCTAATGCGGCGTTTGAGGATTTAAAGAGGTAGTTGGCTGAACCACTGGTTCTTGCTGCTTCGGTTGATAAGGAGCCGTTGTTGTTATACGTGGCTGCTAATGCTCGGGCTGTGAGTGTAGCCATTGTGGTGGAATGCAAGGAGGCTGGGAAGGAATATCTGCTTCAAAGGTCGGTTTATTATATCAGTGAAGTGCTAATTGAGTCAAAGCAAAGATATCTGCATTGGCAGAAGCTAGTGTATGGGGTTTTCATGGCAAGTCGGAAGTTAAACAGTACTTTTAGGGCCATCCCATCACAGTGGTCAGTTCCGCTCCTTTGGGGGATATAATCCAGAATAGGGAGGCAACTGGCCGGGTTGCTAAGTGGGCTATTGAGCTTGGACCACACGGTTTGAAATACATGCCTCGCACAGCCATCAAGTCTCAGGCTCTTGTGGATTTCATCAATGACTGGACAGAGTTGCAGGCACCGGAAGACAAACCGGGTAGCACATACTGGACTATCCACTTTGACGGGTCCAGACAATTGGAGGGCTCGGGGGCTGGAGTTGTCCTTACTTCCCCTCGAGGTGATAAAATTCATTATGTTCTCCGCTTAATGTTTCCCTGTACTAACAATGCAGGTGAGTATGAGGCCTTACTCCATGGTCTTCGAGTGGCTAAGGAAATGAACTTAAGCCGGGTACGATGCTCTGGAGACTCTAAGCTAGTGGGTCAGCAAGTTTTAGGTACTTCGGATTCCAAGGATCAACTCATGGCGGCTTACCGACGTGAAGTGGATATTGTGGCTGGTTATTTCAAGGGTTATCAGGTTGAGCACATTGATCGGTGCAAGAATGAAGCGGCAGATGCTTTGAGCCGACTAGGATCTCAATGTAAATCGGTACCACCCAATACCTTTCTGGATATCCTGCATAACCCGTCTATTAAGTTGCCTACAGAGGAGGATTTAGCTATTCCTGATCCGGAGGCATAGTTGGTGGCCGCTTTACATGTAATTCCGGATTGGACGGTTCCATATTTGGCATATATGAACCGAGGTGAGTTACCAGAAGATGAAGTTCTGGCCAGACATATAGTCCGGCGATCAAAGTCCATGATTATTCACAATGCGAGTTACATCACTGCAGTGTCTCAGGTGTGTTCCAGCATTGTGTTTCTCCTGAGGAGGGCCAAGAGATTTTGCGTGAGATCCATGAAGGAGATTGCGGTCACCAGCCGGTTCAAAATCCTTGGTTGCTAAAGCTTTTTGTCATGGTTTCTATTGGCTAACGGCTCATGTTGATGCCAAGGACCTGGTAAAGCGGTGTGATGCTTGTCAGAAGTTCTCACGATGAGCTCATGTTCCGGCTCAGGAGCTACGGATGATTCCAATCACTTGGCTGTTTGCTACTTGGGGGCTTGATATGGTAGGGCCTTTTAAGCGATCCAAGGATAAGAAGACCCACCTGTTGGTGGAGGTTGACAAGTTTACTAAGTCGAATCAGAGCCCATAAGCAAGTGTGATGCAGCCACGGCGGTTCAATTTATCAAAAAGGTGATCTTCCATTTTGGTTTTCCACACAACATCATCACAGATAATGGCACGAACCTTTCCAAAGGTGAGATGGAAGAATTTTGTCAACGAGAGCACATCCGGCTTGATGTGTCGTCCGTGGCTCACCCCCAATCCAATGGTCAAGATGAGAGAGCTAATCAAGAAATCTTGAAGGGTATCAAGCCCTGGCTTATGGTTCCTTTGAAACGGACGCCGGGTTGTTGGGTGGAGGAGTTACCATCTACGTTATGGAGCATAAACACCACCCCAAATTGGTCTACGGGTTATACACCTTTGTTCATGGTTTATGGGGCAGAGGCAGTCCTCCCAAGTGATATTCGTCATGACTCGCCCCGGGTTGCCAATTATGTTGAAGTGGACAATGAGCAAGCACGTCAAGAAGCGTTGGACCTATTAGATGAAAAGCGGGACATGGCGTTGGCTCGTTCGGCGGTTTATCAGCAAGACCTGCGGCGTTATCACAGCCGCCGGGTTAAAACAAGAACCTTTCAAGAAGGCGACTTAGTGCTTCGGCTCATCCAGGATCAGACCGGTATGCACAAGCTATCCCCACCTTGGGAAGGGCCCTTTTTGGTCAGCAAGAATCTGCACAACGGATCATACTACCTCATCGATGTTCGAGATCACAAAGACTTACGCAAATTGGAGGAGGAGACCCGTCGGCCGTGGAATATATCTCATCTTCGGCCTTACTAGACCTGAGCCATAGGCTCTTTTTATGTACATATTTTGACAATGTATATATTATGATTAATATAATAAACCGGCATCCTTGCTATAAGCAGGGTCTCTGCTGTTTTTTCCAATATCTTCTGATTACATGGGGGCTTCAGCTGACAAAGCGGAGTTCTACCTATTTTTCCGGCTATCACGCCACAATACAGCTTGGGAGCTTCACACCCAAGGGGCCAAAGAGAGTCTGGTTGCTATGCACATCTCAAACATAGGCACCCATTGAGCACAGCTCACAAAGTTACTTGGGGGCTCTTTGTGCACTGCAACAAAGAGCTTGAAAGGACCCTTGTAATATGCTATCAAGCACGGCTTGGAAGCCTGGTGTATTCACCTAAACCCCCGGGTTAACCTGCCTTCATCAAGTAAGCCACTCCTATATAGCTAATCCTGGCATGACCCGTCAAACATTTGACAAGTCAATCTTATATAGACCCTGAACTTGTCAAAGTTAAAACGACGATTGGTTAGTTGGAGGCCCATCTTGAAAGGCTTTGCAAAATGGTTTAACTCAGCGGCCTGGCAGCCCATGAAAAGCCTCGAATTTGGGCCTAGCAGCCCTTGAAAAGCCTCGACTACACAGTTTTATTTGCCTTTGTCAAGATTTGTTCTTTGATGAAATTTTATGTTGAAACGGCGTCTATTGACCCGACATGGCTATCTGTTATCATATTAACCCGGTGTTTGTTAACCCGGCTTGGCTTTCAGCTACAAGTTGTCAAACCACATTCAATTTTAAACCGGTGTTTCTTAACCCGGTCTGGCATTGACTATAAGTCACCAGGATGGTCATCCCGTGTTTATCATAGCCCGGCATGACTTATTATGCAGTAGTACAACATGGTGGGAGTTATCAACACTCAAGATTTAGGTTATCACCCTTACTACACAAGTTGGTAAACCAACGATGTGGTTCATATCACATGTATGATATATTTCATATGTTATTTCTTTACAGCCTTGGTTATAAAAACTCTGGTTCTGTATTGGATATCATAACCCGTCTGGCGGTAAACCGCCAGGACACATTTAAGTTTTCCAAATGCAGAAGGAAGGATTTTATGAAAAGTACAAAGGCATATGAGCAAGCATAGCAACAATCATAAAGGATTGCAGTATCATGTAGCAGTGCACGATGGCACAAGATCAAAGTATTTTCAACTAGCCTATTACAAGGCATTTTGATGCCCAAAAAGAATAACTGTTTGTTGCATCAACTAAAGTCTGCGAAGCTACAACCAGCTGCCGGATTATGACTCATCGCCAGGCTGACGAGAAGTTGATGGATCATCTTGCGCCGGTTCAACCTCCTCTTCCCCACCCAGTGGCTGGAAGTCAAGGGTGGCCCAGTCAATCCGGGTTAAATCTTGGAAGACAGCTTCGACACTTAGAAGATGGGACGGTTCAACGTCAGGGGCATAGGTGTGCTTACGAATTGGCGGGATAAGATTCTACACTTCCTTCACAGCCGCATCAACCCGTTTGTTGTCTGCATCATAGCTGGACCGATGCACAGACAAGTCAACCTCTTCGGCCAATTGGGTTGCCAGCGGGCACATCTCCTTTGCCAGGGCTTTGAGGGCTTCATTATCAAATTCTGACCCGTCCTCTTGTTGGCCAGGATAGCCCTTTGCGATATCTGCCAGATCAAGATCCGCAATCCAAGCTTTGGTCCGAGTCAGTGATGTTAAAGCGCCAGCCCTTGCAGCGGATTGCTTTAACTCTTCTATCTAGGCAGCGATCATAGATAATTTGGCCAACGTATCCTTGATCAAGGTTGGTGCCAGTTTGTTGTATGAGGCCGCACAGATGACTGGTTAAGCACCGGTATACAGTTGTTCTATCAATGTATAGGCTGCTTTCAACTTCATCCGCATATCCGAGCCCAGATGAGCAACACGACTACCTGCAACGGTTTAAGAATTTGTTGTTAAACCGACAACTTCAAAGATGTTTAAGCAAGGTTGTTACAAAGAGTACTTACCAAATATTGCAGAAGTCATAGCATTGACTCGATGCTTTAGCCCAGTTAGCTCTTCCGCCACCGGTTTAAGAGTTGCCTCAGCGTCTTCAGCCCGCTTTAATAGAGCAGCCTTCTTGGTTTCCCAGTCCGCGCGCTCGTTTTTGGAACCATCCTTTAATTGCTCCATGGCAGTTAAAGCGCCCTTCAGTTCATCTTTGGCCTTGGAGGTTTCTGCTTGCTGGGACTTGATATTTTCTTGAAGATCGGCAATTTGGGAATCTTTGTTGCTCATGTCAGCCTGCAAAAGACAAATGATGAAGATGTTAATATTTTCTCAATGTCCCAAGCATATAACAAGTTATACACTTGGCACTTGGGGGCTAATGCAGATTGCTTCTGTTTTGGCTGCTATTTAAAGTCCCAAGGGTCAATACAAGTATTCATCTTGGCACTTGGGGACTAATTCGTAATTGATCAGAAAAATCAATGGTGAAGGACTTCAACAAGGACAAGTTTTGAACAGAAAGTCCTGGTTCATCTTGAAGCAGTAAACCGGCCCTTGGGGGCTATAGTGGAGTTGATATATAGGGGTTTGGAATGGAAGTTACCTCATAGCATTCCTTCATCATGTTGACTAAACCGGCCTCATATTCACGGCTTGTGTACAGGTGGTTTAGAAATCCGCAATGGAGCTCCTGAGCACTGAGATGAGCATAGCTTGTCAAATCAGTCTTCCATTTGCCTTTCTCCACAGCAGCAGATTCCACTTTGCACTATGCTTGGACAAAACGACAGGGTTGCCAGGAGACGTGTGGCCAAACCCGGTAATCACAACATCATCAATTGTTGTATTTGGGCTCGCCGGTTTATCTGAGGCTTTGGCTGGGCTAGGCAGATCAGCAGGTGGACTTGGAGGGTTGGCAATTGGGCTTGGTGGATCGACATGAGGATTAGCCGAGTCAGCTTCTGGCGGATCAACATAAGTGTCCTTACCTTGTGGTGCAGGTTGATACGTCTCCAACGTATCTACTTTTCCAAACACTTTTCCCCTCGGTTTGGACTCTAACTTGCATGATTTGTATGAAACTAACCCGGACAAACGCTGTTTTTAGCAGAACTGCCATGATGTTGTTTTATGTGTAGAAAAGCAAAGTTCTCGGAATGTCCTGAAAATCCACGGAGGCACTTTTTGGAATTAATAAGAATTTCTGGGTGAAAGAAATACACTAGGGAGCCCACGGGCTGTCCACGAGACAGGCCCCCCCCCCAGGGCGCGCCCTCCTATCTCGTGGGCCCCCTGGACCTCCACCGACATCAACTCCAACTCCATATATTCTGTCTCGCGGAGAAAAAATTCAAAGAGAAAGTTTCATCGCGTTTTACGACACGGAGCCGCCGCCATGCCCTAATATCTCTCGGGAGGGCTGATTTGGAGTCCGTTCGGGGCTCCCGGAGAGGGGGAGTCGTCGCCGTCGTCATCATCAACCATCCTCCATCACCAATTTCATGATGCTCACCGCCGTGCGTGAGTAATTCCATCCTAGGCTTGCTAGACGGTGATGGGTTGGATGAGATTTACCATGTAATCAAGTTAGTTTTGTTAGGGTTTGATCCCTAGTATCCACTATGTTCTGAGATTGATGTTGCTATGACTTTGCTATGCTTAATGCTTGTCACTAGGGCCCGAGTGCCATGATTTCAGATCTGAACCTATTATGTTTTCATGAATATATGTGTGTTCTTGATCCTATCTTGCAAGTATATAGTCACCTATTATGTGTTATGATTCGACAACCCCGAAGTGACAATAATCGGGATACTTCTCGGTGATGACCGTAGTTTGAGGAGTTCATGTATTCACTATGTGTTAATGCTTTGGTCCGGTTCTCTATTAAAAGGAGGCCTTAATATCCCTTAGTTTCCACTAGGACCCCGCTGCCACGGGAGGGTAGGACAAAACATGTCATGCAAGTTCTTTTCCATAAGCACGTATGACTATTTACGGAATACATGCCTACATTACATTGATGAATTGGAGCTAGTTCTATATCACCCTATGTTTTAACTATTGCATGAGGAATCGCATCTGGCATAATTATCCATCACTGATCCATTGCCTACGAGCTTTTCATATATTGTTCTTCGCTTATTTAATTTTCCGTTGCTACTGTTACAATTACTACTCAAAAACCCAAAAACATTTATCTTTATTTTTGCTACCGTTACTTTTATTATCATACCACTTTTGCTACTAAATACTTTGCTGCATATACTAAGTTATCCAGGTGTGGTTGAATTGACAACTCCACTACTAATACTCAAGAATATTCTTTGGCTCGCCTTGTGTCGAATCAATAAATTTGGGTTGTACTTCACCCTCGAACGCTGTTGCAATCCCCTACACTTGTGGGTTATCAAGACTAATTTCTGGCGCCGTTGCTGGGGAGCATAGCTCTATTCTCTGAGTCACTTGGGATTTATATCTGTTGATCACTATGAAGAACTTGAAAGACGCTAAAACCAAGATTTTGCCCTCAACTATGAGGGAAGGTAAGGAACTGCCATCTAGCTCTGCACTAGATTCTCCTTCCATTATTAGTAGGCTTGCGACACCTAAACCTGCTAGTGCTATGAATTCTGATATGTCGCATGTTATTGATGATGCCACTTCTGCTATGCATGATGAAACTACTTCTGTGCTTGATACTACTTTGCCATTAGGTGAATTTCTTGATCAACAACTTGCTAGAGTTAGGGGGAATGAAATTACTGAAGATCCTATTACTGATGATAGTGATGATGAAGGTTCTCCCAATGATTATGTATTGTCTGTTGTTCGTAAGGGATATGTTATGAATGAAGAAGCTGCTAGGGAAATCTTTGCTTGCAATGATAGAAATGATCTTAAGAAATTATTAGCTAAATGGAAGCAGCAGTCTCTTAATGCTAGAATGAAACCTTCCCCTGCTTTTGCTACTTCACCTATCTGTGTTACTGATAAGGATTATGAATTCTCTGTTGATCCTGAGATTATTACTCTAGTTGAATATGATCCTTTTTATGGCCTTGAATCCGAAACTGTTGTGGCACATCTGACCAAGTTGAACGATATAGCTACCCTGTTTACTAATGATGAGAAGTCTCGCTATTTTTATATCCTTAAGATCTTTCCGTTCTAGTTAAAGGGTGATGCTAAGACTTGGTATAATTCTCTTGCTCCTGGTTGTGTGCGTAGTCCCCAGGATATGATTTATTACTTCTGTGCTAAATATTTCCCTGCTCATAAGAAACAAGCTACCTTGCGGGAAATATATAACTTTGTGCAAATCAAAGAAGAGAGTCTCCCACAAGCTTGGGGGAGGCTTCTCCGGCTACTTAATGCTTTGCCTGATCATCCTCTTAAGAAAAATGAAATACTTGATATCTTTTATAATGGACTAACTGATGCATCCAAGGACTACTTGGATAGTTGTGCTAGTTGTGTTTTCAGGGAAAGAACAGTCGATGAAGCTGAAATATTATTGAATAATATGTTGACTAATGAAGATAATTGGACTCTTCCTGAGCCAATTCCTGAAGCAACTCCTGAACCAATTGAGCCAACTACTGAGCCTATTCCTAAACCCACTCCGAAGAAGAGAGGTGTTTTATTTCTCAGCCCTGAAGATATGCAAGAGGCAAAGAAATCAATGAAAGAAAAAGGTATTAAAGCTGAAGATGTTAAGAATTTACCTCCTATTGAAGAAATACAGAAATACATGGTCTTAATATACCGCCTGTTGAAGAACCATATTGTCTTCATAACCCGACATAGGTAGTAAAGGTAAATTCTCTCTATAGATATAATAAAGTTGAAATCCCCTCTACTAAGTTTCATAGCCCATGCTTAGATGAATTTGATGACTTTATGGCTAGACAAGAAAGTTTTAATGCTTATGTTGGTAGAGAGTTAAAGAATAATGCTTTCGAGATAGGACGTGTAAGTGATAATCTGGCTAGAGTTAAAGATGAACTTCACCTTGTTAGCAAATATGCTTCTATGGTTACTACTCAAGCTGAGCAAGTACTTAAAGCTCAAAATGATTTGCTTGAGGAATTAAATAATAAAAATGAATTTGATGTTAGAGTGGCTACTAGAACTGGTAGAATGAGTCAGGAACCTTTGTATCCTCAAGGCCACCCTAAGAGAATCGAGCAGGATTCTTAGAGAAATAATTTAGAGGCACCTAGTTCTTCCAAAAAGAAGAAGAAAAAGAAAAATGATAGGACTTTGCATGCTTCTAGTGAACCTACTATAGACACACGTGAGAATCCAAATGATATTTCTATCTCTGATGCTGAAACTCAATCAGGTGATGAACATGAACCTAGTGATACTGTTAATGATAATGTTCATTTTGATGCTCAACCTAGCAAAAATAATGATGTAGAGATTGAACCTGTTGTTGATCTTGATAACCCACAATCAAATAATCAACATTATGATAAGGGGGATTTTGTTGCTAGGAAGCACGGTAAAGAAAGAGAACCATGGGTTCAGAAACCCGTGCCCTTTCCTCCTAAACCATCCAAGTCCAAGGATGATGAGGATTTTGAGCACTTTGCTGAAATGATTAGACCTATTTTCTTACGTATGCCATGATATGCTCAAAGTAAATCCTTATGCTAAGTATATGAAGGATATTATTACAAATAAAAGAAAGATACCGGAAGCTGAAATTTCCACCATGCTTGCTAATTACACCTTTAAGGGTGGAATACCAAAGAAGCTTGGAGATCCGGGTGTGCCAACTATACCATTCTCCATTAAAAGAAATTATGTTCGAACTGCTTTATGTGATCTTGGAGCCGGTGTTAATGTTATGCCTCTCTCTTTATATCGTAGACTTGAATTGAATAAGTTGACACCTACTGAAATATCTTTGCAAATGGCTGATAAATAAACTGCTATACCTGTCGGTATTTGTGAGGATGTGCCTGTTGTGGTTGCAAATGTCACTATCTTAACGGACTTTGTTATTCTTGATATTTCTTAGGATGATAGTATGTCTATTATCCTTGGTAGACCTTTTCTTAACACTGCAGGGGCTGTTATTGATTGCAACAAAGGCAATGTCACTTTTCATGTTAATGGTAATGAGCATACATTACACTTTCCAAGGAAACAATCTCAAGTTCATAGCATCAATTCTATTGAAAAGTTTCCAACTATTATTTTTGGAGGTTTTGAATCCTTTCCCTACTGTCAAGAAAAAGTATGATATCCTTATTGTTGGGGATTTTCATATCCCCGTTGAGGTAACTTAGTGTTATTCGAAATTTCTCCGTTTCGTGTTATTCGGAATGAGTTTGTTAACGAGACTTGATCAACCTTGTTATTGGAGTCATTTTGATGATCACGAGATGGATGAAACTAGAAGGCACAACCTTCTGTACCATCTTTTTACTTTTTGTTATTTAGAATAAATAAAGCAAAAATAGTATTATTCGTCGGTTTTCTGATTTATCCGTGCAATAAAAAATAGTCCAAAAATAAAAGTGCTCCAGATGCCCTGCAAATTTAGTATGATTTTTTCTGGAATATTTAAGGATTTTAGGCACTGAAAACACTGCAGGAGGGGCAAGCACCAGGCCACGAGAGAGGAGGGTGCCCCCCCCTCTATAGGGCGTGCCCCCTGTCTCGTGGGCCCCTGGTGGCCCCCCTCCACTTATGCCAGCACTCACACGCTTCATCTTCTACCCAAAAAAATCCCCATCTAGCTCAAGCACGAGTTCTAGCTCGTTTTGCTGCAATTTTCGATCTCCTAGCTCAAAGCTCCATTCACAAAACTGCTTTGGGAGATTGTTGTTTGGTATGTGACTCCTCCATGGGTCCAATTAGTTTTTGTTCTAGTGCTTTATTCAATGCAAATGTTTGCTGCATAGGTGACCATGTTATTGAGCTTGCATGTCAAATTTTTGAGGTCCCAAGCAATTCCAATGCATGATATAGGCTCTAAGCACTTGTAGGAGTAGTTGCTACCAATCTTGTTTAGTTTTATTCACTTTTATTTTGAAGTTACTAAAATTTCAGGAATTTTCTGAAAATGTTAAGGAAACTTTTGAGAGGCTCTTCTAGCCAAAGCTCTCAGGAGAAAAAAGCCAAAGAGAAGGAAAAAGCCAAGTATAGTCTTCCTCGTTTAGCGAAAGTACGGTCGTGTGAAAGGCCATGTGAGGATTTCTTGAAAGAAGCTGGAATTCATGAAGATTTTTATTCTTTGATCAAGACTGCAGGCCTCGCCGGTTTCATCAACGACCGGATCGATTAGTATCTCTTACTCACCAATACTTTGGTGCAAAACTTTTATTATTATCCTAAGAAGTCACCGCCTGCAGTATCATTACATTTATATGATGAATTCAGAGAAATGTCTTTACGTGATTTTTGCGCGGTGTGTAGGATACCTTATGAGGGAGAATTAGAGGAACCCCATCGTAAAGATGTGGATGGCTTTGTTAATACTATCGTTGTAGAGGAGCCAAAGAAGGGCTCCGAGGAAAAAGTCTCTAGCATACACTTTCCTGTTTTACGCTATTTTGTCATATTTGCCAGTAGATGCTTGATTGGTCATGGAAATAGTGGAAACTTGAGCGTTCCTGATATTATCATTCTTCAACATGCCTTGCTTGGAGACAATCACTACTAGGGAAAAGCCTATACACAGAAAGTTACTAGTAGCGAGGGTTAAAAACCCTCGCTACTGCTACTTACCAGTAGCGCAGGTTTTTAAACCTCGCTACTACTAAGTTGATAGCAGCAGCGCAGGTTTTTAACCCTCGCTACTACTAAGCGGTCTCTACCGTGCCCCCCGGGACATGCCATAGAAGTAGCGCGGGTTTTTAAAACCTTGCTACTACTAAGTTTGATAGCAGTACCGTTGGTTTTTAGCCCTCGCTACTACTAAGTGGTTCCATAGTAGTAGCGAGGGGGTAAAAAACCGCGCTACTACTAAAGGTCCCATTTTCAAACTCTACCCCCCCTGTGGATCGCCTTTTCAGTTTTAAAAAAAATAAAATAAAATGATGAATATGTCAAAAAAAATAAAAGAAAATAAGTTTCCCATGTGATATGTGGTCTAGTTGTTGGGAAAATTTGCAAATATGAATTTCGACTTTATTTGCAAAATCTCTCGAGAATTTGTAAAAATGGGCATAACTTTTGCATACTAACTCGGATGAAAAAGTTTTTTATATGAAAAATCATCTACTCGAAAAGTTACATCCAAATTTAACTAGGGGAACCCCGTTAAACATTTTCAAAATCTTCAAAAACCTAACAGAAAAAAAGTTACAGGGGTTTTAAGATCTAGAGTGGAAAAAATCGAAAAAATTTCAAACTGTGTGGTCAAACTGTGGTCAAACAATGATCAAACTAATTATTCTAGAATATTAGTGTTACTAAATAATTATTTTTTTTTGAATTTTGGTCAAATCTGGTCAAACTATGGCCAAACTGTGGTCAAACTGTGGTCAAACTAATTATTTAAGAAATATTAGTGTTACTAATTTTTTATACTAATTTTTTAGCACAATAGTTTCAAACTCAAATAGTGAAATGTGTGACTTCATGCTCAAGATAAATTCCTGAGGTTAATAGGATTGACATCTTACTATTGTCAGGAAAAGAACAAGTGCAGACTTGGAAACGAGGGAGAATAGAACCCGGAAGTTAACCGTGCTCAGGCTGGAGTAGTGAGAGGATGGGTGACTGTCCGGGAAGTTAGATGATTTGGAATGATGAGGGGTGATTAGAGATTAAATTGAGCATCAATGAGGGGTGATTAGAGATTGAATTGAGCAGCAATGAGGGGTGATTAGAGATTTGAGGTTAAAATAATTCAAAATTTTGAAAATTAGGGGAAAATCGAAATATTTTTTCAAAAAAATTCAAAAAAACCCGCGCTGGTAGTAGTAGCGCGGGTTTTTACCCACGCTACTACTAAAGGACGCAGTAGTAGCGCGGGTGCGGCCCGCGCTACTGCTATACGTTAGTTGTAGCGCCTTATTAGTAGCGCCGGCCCCCGCGCTGCCAATAGGCCCAAAACCCGCGCTGCTGCTAGGCTTTTCCCTAGTAGTGAATACTTTTAGTATGGGTGCCGTCGTTGCTAAACGGCTAGCCCTGAATCGTACAAAAGGCGCCATATTTGGAGGTATCTATGCTTCACGTCTTGATAGACATTTTCAGATACCCATTAGGCATCTTGAGATAGAGGAGACAATATTGCCTCCTCACATTTTAGATTACAAGAGCATGGTAGCACACAATTTTACTGTTGACAACGAAGATAGGATGCTCTTGTATAAACTTAGATTCAATAAGAAACACATTGAGATTATTATTTTGCCTGCGCCTCTGTTGTTTGATTTGCTTGAAGAAAATTTTCTTGTCACACCGGAAGCAGTAAACAATCATCGAGCCCAAGCTTTCACTCTAGATCCTGAACCTGAGCCGGAACCTGAACTGGACCCATATCGTGAATCATCTGTCCAGTGGGATCCGGAGATGACCAGCCAGTGATATCCTGATTACACCTCCCATTACACCGGGGAGAGTAGCGGCGGTCCTTGGTACTAGACCAACTTAGGCCAAAAGCCTAAGCTTGGGGGAGTACATATTTCTCACCGACTTTACATTCATGTTCACACACTAGTCGTCGGTGCTCATACTCTTTCATTGTATTATCCATGCTAGTTTAATTTTCTTTTTCTCGCTTTCTTCTTGTGTGTTTGATAAACTTTAATAAAAACCAAAAAAAATAGTTAGCTTAATTTCCATGCTTGTAGTAGAAATTAAAATGAAAACCCAAAAAGATTTCTAGTTCTTCTTCTTACTTGTTGGGAGCTTTCCCGTGTAAATAGTTTATTTTCTTTTCGTTCCTTTGGGGGTCGAGAAGACCATATTGAAAATGTTTAGTGGCTCTCATATGCATGATTGTTTATTTACCTTAGATCCCATATTATCTTCTCTTCTCTCTTGAGTTGAATGCTTGCAGATTCCAGCGTAGTCCAATGCACGTGCACTCTTATTATTATACACATCGTTCGTTCGTGCAAGTGAAAGGCAATAATGACGATATATGATGGACTTATTGGGATGAGAAAAGCTGGTATGAACTCGACCTCTCTTGTTTTTGTAAATGTGATGAGTTCATCATTTCTGAGTCAGCTATTATGAAGTAAACATATTTGCAATGACATTCAAAGATTATAGTTGCTTGTGCCATGCTTGATTAGCTATGAGTTATAATGATTTACCTAGTGTGCCAACATGCTATTAGAATGGTTTACCTATATCTTCCATGCTAGGTGGGTTATTCTCAAGAGGAGTGGACTCCGCTCCTCATTCACGAGAAAGGGCCGGTAACCGGGATGCCCAGTCCCATGATCCAAAAAGATCAAAGCAAATCAAAATAATTAAACAAAACTCCCCGAGGGTTGTTGTTAGTTGGAGGCACTCGTTGTTTCGAGCAAGCCATGGATTGATCCTTGTTGGTGGTTGGGGGAGTATAAACCTTTACCATTCTATTTGGGAACTCCCTATAATGCATGTAGTATGGAAGATACAGCCATCTCATAGTTGTTGCGTTGACAGCGAAAGTATGCCGCTCAAAATGTTATTCAATCTCTATTTTAAAATCGAGCTCTGGCACCTCTACAAATCCCTACTTCCCTCTGCGAAGGGCCTATCTATTTACTTTAATGTTGAGTCATCACCCTTCTTATTAAAAAGCACCCACTGGAGAGCACACTGTCATTTGCATTCATTATTATTGGTTTATATTGGGTATGACTTGACTGGATCTCTTTTACCATGAATTACAATGTTTAGTCAGTCCTTGATCTTTAAAGGTGCTTTGCATTTATGTTTTGCGGTCTCAGAAATGACTAGCGAGATACCATCTTGTTATATCATGTTATGATTGTTTTGAGAAAGTGTTGTCACCCGAGTTTTATTATTATGGCTCGTTAGCTGATTATGCTATTGATATGAGTAATTGTGAGACCTAAGTGTTATTGTGAGTATGGTTAGTTCATAATATTTGCTGAAACTTGAATGCTGGCTTTTCATGTTTACAACAACAAGAGCAAACAGAGTTTGTAAAAGTTTTTCTTTATCACTTTCAGTTTATCAACAGAATTGCTTGAGGACAAGCAAAGGTTTAATCTTGGGGGAGTTTATACGTCTCCAATGTATCTACTTTTCCAAACACGTTTGCCCTTGTTTTGGACTCTAACTTGCATGATTTGAATGAAACTAACCCGGACTAACGCTGTTTTCAGCAGAATTGCCATGATGTTGTTTTATGTGTAGAAAACAAAAGTTCTCGGAATGTCCTGAAAATCTACTGAGGCACTTTTTTGAATTAATAAGAATTTCTGGGCGAAATACATACACTAAGGGGCCCACACGCTATCCACGAGACAGGGGGCGCCCCCCCCTAGGGCGCGCCCTCCTATCTCGTGGGCCCCCTGGACCTCCACCGATGTCAACTCCAACTCTATATATTCCGTCTCCCGGAGAAAAAAATCAGAGAGAAAGTTTCATCGCGTTTTACGACACGGATCCGCCTCCAAGCCCTAATCTCTCTCGGGAGGGCTGATCTGGAGTCTGTTCGGGGCTCCGGAGAGGGGGATTCGTCGCCGTCGTCATCATCAACCATCCTCCATCACCAATTTCATGATGCTCACTGTCGTGCATGAGTAATTCCATCATAGGCTTGCTGGACGGTGATGGGTTGGATGAGATTTACCATGTAATTAAGTTAATTTTGTTAGGGTTTGGTCCCTAGTATCCACTATGTTCTGAGATTGATGTTGCTATGACTTTGCTATGCTTAATGCTTCTCACTAGGGCCCGAGTGCCATGATTTCAGATATGAACCTATTATGTTTTCATGAATATATGTGTGTTCTTGATCCTATCTTGCATGTCTATAGTCACCTATTATGTGTTATGATCCGACAACCCCGAAGTGACAATAATCGGGATACTTCTCGGTGATGACCGTAGTTTGAGGAGTTCATGTATTCACTATGTGTTAATGCTTTGGTCCGGTTCTCTATTAAAAGGAGGCCTTAATATCCCTTAGTTTCCACTAGGACCCCGCTCCCACGGGAGGGTAGGACAAAAGATGTCATGCAAGTTCTTTTCCATAAGCACGTATCACTATTTACGAAATACATGACTACATTACATTGATGAATTGGAGCTAGTTCTATATCACCCTATGTTATAACTATTGCATGAGGAATCGCATCCGGCATAATTATCCATCACTGATCCTTGCCTACGAGATTTTCATATATTGTTCTTCGCTTATTTACTTTTCCGTTGCTACTATTAGAATTAGTACACAAAAACCGAAAAACATTTATCTTTACTTTTGCTACCGTTACTTTTATTATCATAGCACTTTTGCTACTAAATACTTTGCTGCAGATACTAAGTTATCCAGGTGTGGTTGAATTGACAACTCAACTGCTAATACTCAAGAATATTCTTTGGCTCCCCTTGTGTCGAATCAATAAATTTGGGTTGTACTTCACCCTCAAAAGCTGTTGCGATCCCCTACACTTGTGGGTTATCACAGGTTCGTCCGTAGCAATATCAGCATCTCCACCAGCACCTTCTAGGGTCTTCTCCATTTCAAACTCCTCAGTGGGACTATTTGTTTTTGCCTTCTTGCTAAGTCGGGCATTGGCTCTACAATATCAAACAGAGGTTAGTATGGTAATCCGGCGCAAGGAGGCAAAGCTTAAAATAATTATACTTACCCAGGGACGGTCTTGAGGGGCGGCATTTGAGTGGTTGATGGATCACCAGAGGATGAATTGGAAGTTACCTGATAATTCGAGTCAGACGGATTAAGTGGGTATCGGAAGCAACCCGCCAAGGGATAAGATTTATTAGAAGAACAACAGACCTCTGGACGACGCTTTCGGTTTGGGGTGTCCGGTAAACCGGAGGAAGTTACTTGCTGGCCACTGTGCCGGGTTGTGCGATGACCTTCATGTTGTTGTGCCTTCAAAGAAAATTGTGGATCCAAATGAGCAAGAGGATGTGAGCGTTTTACTTTCCGGACTGCGCGGCGAACTTTTTGTATTGGCACATGATCTGAATCGGAGGAAAGGGAGATTACCTATACATGGTCAGCACGTCTGGCTTCCGCATCATCCTGATAATGGTCATTGTCAATATGACGTATGAAAAATGAACCAAGGGAGTCAAGTTCTACCTCTGACTCTGAGTCATCAACATCTTCGGGCGGATCAGAGGAATCAGCGGTTTTCATGTTTGTTGGCATCTTTGTGGTCTTGCTCTTGGCACGAGGATCTCTCGCAAGTTTGTCTTGAGGTTTTGCCGGTTTGTCTTGAGTCTTCTTCTTCCAGAATGGATCTTTGGCCTGTAGGAATAAACAGAAGGGTATCAGAATGTGTTAAAAGGAGGACGGATTAAAAACAGAAGTATAAAACTCTTACAGCTGGCGGTTTGTTCTTGGCATAAAAGGGACACAGCCCGGTTTTGTTGCATTCAGAGATCGGTTCATCCAGCATCTTCTTCACGGACTCAGTGACCTCGTCATCAGTCATTTGTATTTCAGTGTGCCATTGAGGATCTTTGACATCCCCGGTGTATTCATGCATTAATCTGGTGTGGCGGCTAAAGGGCAGGATACCCCATGAAACCCAGCAACGGACAAGGTCAATGCCAGTTAAACCGTTTGCTAGAAAAGCCCGGAGCTTAGCAAGTTGTGGTGCATATGTTTGTCGTTCTCTGGCAGTAAGCCGCTGAGGTAATGGATGTTCATTGCTGAGTCGGTGAGCACGGTAACCCGGCAGAGGATTTTCATCAGCAGGCGCAGTGTTCCGACAGTAGAACCACGTTTGATTCCAATCCTTTGGGTGGTTGTGATGTTTGGCATGAGGAAAATTGACTTCTTTTCTTTTTTGGATCGACACTCCGCCAAGTTCAGTATTGGGGCCGTTAGAAAATTAAGTACGGCGGTTCAAATGGAAGAAGTCTCTGAAAAGTTCAACAGTTGGTTCTTCTTGTAGATAAACTTCATAGAAAACTTGGAAGTTGCAAATATTGGACTCGAAATTCGGTCCAATATCTTGAGGGTGGAGTTGGAAGCTGGTTAGCACATCCCAGAAAATTTTTGATCCGGGAGGGCTAAATCCCCGGTCCAGATGCTGCATAAACACAACCACTTCTCCGTGTTGAGGTTTAGGAGGGTTTTCAGTACCAGGGACTCTCCAATGAATGACCTCCTTCTTGGCTAAAGCGCCAGTCAAAACGTACCCAGTAAGCAGCTCTTCTTTGATCCGGGAAGGAACCCAGTTGCAAGAAGCGAATTGTTTGGCCATTTTTGACGACAAACTGTAAAGGAAGGGCAAATGCCGGTTCACGATTCAAGATTGATGCGCATAAACCGGTGTTAAACCGGGGGATTTAATTAGAGCATGTATGCATGTTAAACCGGATACTGATGCTCAAATCAAGATGGCGGTTTAAGTGAGGGCTAATGGTACCTGACGGATTATCATTTTCTAAAAGTTAAACCGCCTACAGTGGAAGAAGCAGATCCGAAATTCATGAAGTGCTGAAGAAACAGGTTTCGCAAGATGGTATTATAATTTTGAATCTACCGCGGCCTAGTAAAGAAAAATTTCTGAGCCCTAAAAATGGCGACGGTAGAACATCAACAGTCCAGATGGGATCTATCCAGGAACAACGAGATGCTATGGCGGGGCAGATTAAAACTACGGCTTCGGCCACGAGAAGAAGTTGTCAGGCTTAGCTAGATTCAATGAGATACTAAGGGAAAGCAGATGAGCACCGATGAACGCTGATGAACACCGAAGAACCATGGAACCCTAATGCGGATCTGATAGTTGAGAAAGGGAGTACTTACCAGTGTGGCGTAGCGGCGGAGGAGTGTCGTAAGGTCTCCGGTATGAACAGGTTGATGAAGCGGCCTGGTCGGTGCAGATTCAAAGGTCGATGGCGACGGCGATGCTCGAGTTCTTCGAGGTCGCGAGGAGGAAGAACATGCGAAGAGGCAAGGGGGGAAATGGAAAGGACCCCCGGTCCTATTTATGAAGGCAAAGGGATACGAGTTAGGCGCGAGAATCAAGGAGTCAAAAACCGGATATCTGATACAGATGACGCCTCGATCTTCGGAGGACAATTAATAAAAGAAGAATATAAATGACATTTTTTATGCAGATGATGTCACAGCGGTTTTTGACGACTGCAGAAAATGACGTCACGGCGGTTTACCAGATCAACATGAAGATGTTCAGATCGGAATTTCTCTAAGTTGAAGATTGACATGAACAGGTTCAAACCAATCTGGGGCCTAATGTTGGGGATATGATTACTGAGTTAAACCGCCCAGGAGGGGCCGGATTACACTCACAAGGAGTCCTGCATAAAGAACCTATGAAGACAAAGTACATGGCGCTTTAACTATGGAGGCTTAGAGGCCTAGAGCCCAATGGCGGATTAGGGCCCATAGTGGTAAACCGCCATACATGTATAACTTGTATTGTAAGTTAGGGAAAGGAAGAAACCGAGCCGGACACTTGTATGAGCCGGCCTCGGGATTCTGTAGACCGGCCGGGCGTCAACCTGTGTACATTTAAGGACGACCCGGCGGCGGTTCAGGGACAGGAAATAACAACTCGAGAGATAGGTAAAGCGGATTCACTCCCAGCTCATCGAGTTCAATCAATCCCACAACAACTGGATCGTAGGCTTTTACCTTCACCGCAAGGGACCAGACCAGTATAAACTACGCGTGTCCTTTGTTCCGGTTTAACCCCTTCAAGCTAATCTTGTTGTGATGGCTCCATGACTAAGTCCTTTCTTAGGACATCCGACGTGATATTTCCATGACAAGCACAGAGAAACCCAACTCCCACTGATAATAAGCAGATTCCAGTGGCCAAAGAACTAGTCCGCTCCAGTCCAGCAAAAAAATGTCAACTCCATTCTAAGAAGCATGTGTGTATCCTCGCATCATGAAATTTTATAGCATTCTGATCATATACATGTTTCTTACCCATCTCTCTTTTAGAAAATAAGGTTAAACGATAGAAGACTTGCTCCATTGGGATAGTATTCAAGGAAAATATCTTGCGGGAATTCTCTGTGCTTCAATGCTGATGTAAGTACCTGTTGTATATCACTATATTTTTACATCAGCATGTATTTCGTTAATCGGCACGATCTAACCTTTATCTGATCTAAAATTAGTTGTAGAAAAATGTTAAAGGCTCCAATGTTGATTTTTGTAAGGAAAACTGCCTGGTAGTTTTGCATACTGAGCTGCATGAGTGTACCATCTCATATCACGCACATTACTGAATTGTAGTGCTTCTCTGGTTGCCCATTCATTCATTGTGCCAATGTTGCTTTCGTATTACCTTACCTGGCTGATGATAGTTGTGCCATATTGTGTTAATTTGGTGTAGGCTAGTTGCCCAAACGTTCGTTGTGTCAATGTTTCTTTCCTATTATCTGACTTGGCCAATGATAGCAGTGCTAGTGTGTTAATTTTGTGCAGGCTGCTGAAGATAAGAAGACAAACTCTGAAAATAGCAAGGTACCCCATTGTTTCTTTCCAGTAAATCTAGGCCAGGTAATATGACAATAACTCATGATTAATCTGTTTGGTTCCCGTCCTAATGTATGTTATTATGAAGTGGTCGACACACTCTCCACTATCAATAATACAAGCCTTCCAAAATCGCCATCTGAATCTATTCAGTATCCTCTATCTCGAATGCAACGGAATAAATGTATGTTTGTGAACCAATTAATGGCTAAAGCAATGATGGAAATGGTGGATGAATCAGAGGTGCAGAGTCATGCGACACAACAACTGATCAATGTTTTCAAAGACAGTGTAGCCAAGCAGCAAGAACTTGCCCACATGCTTATGGGCGTCATCTGTGATGAGGTTGCAGATTGTGACATTGTAGATGGTTAGGTTCTGCTCATTTATTTGCACTGGCATCAATCTTTGATTGCCTAGTGGATGTAATTTCCTGTAATATATGCTGGATGTGCAACGTTATTCCCTGTATGTCGTACCTTTGCTTGATCGGTTCTGGTCCTGTGCATAATTGCTCGTCGTAATTGGCTCAAATTATCTAATTTGGCCTAAAGACATGTTTGAACTTTAGTGAGCCCATTATGTTAATGGGCCTTTACTAGGCTGAAAGTTAATGGTCGGCCCTCTTACCTCCCGGGTCGTTAACATGCCAACATCGAAGCGGGAAGTAGGTGGGCCCAATTTATTTCATGGCCCGTTAACAGGCTGTTACTAAGTTTGGGCTACATATGGCCCAACTATACTATAGGCCTTTAGAAGGCTGAAAGAGACAGCGGGCTTGTACTGGTCCATGAAGAGCATGGGCCGCTAAGAGGCCGAAAGTCGGGTTGTATTGTAAATGGCCCAACTGTGTTGTGGGCCTTTAGCGTGCCGAAAGAGAAACCAGGCTGGTATTGGACCATGAAGGGCATGGGTCGTTAAAAGGCCAAAACTAAGGTGCAACTACAAATGGACCAACTCATTTATGGTCTGTTAATAAGCCGAAAGGGACACTGGGCCGGGAATTGGCCCGATATTTAAATGGGTCGCTAAAAGGCCAAAACTCAGGTCCGACTACAAATGGCCCAACTGATTTATGGGCCGTCAACTGGCTGAAAGTGACACCGGGTCGGAAATTGGCCCAACACTTAAATGGGCCGCTAAAAGGCCGAAACTCAGGTCAGACTACAAATGGCCCATCAGATTTATGGGCCATCAACAGGCTGAAAGACACACCGGGCCAGAAATTAGCCCAACAATTAAATGGGTCGCTAAAAGGCCGAAAGATGTACATCCTGAAAATTGGCCCGTCCATTGAATGGGCCATTAACACGCCGAAATCTCATCGGGACGATATTGAGCCCAAATATATAGCGGGCTGTTAACGGGCTCGAACTGACGATGGGCTGCAATGGTGTCAAATCTTTAACGGGCCATTGACGGGCCGAATTGGCACATCTCGTATGGGTTGTGGGCTTAAATAGACCTGACACAAGAGGGCCTTATATGCGCCGGCCTGCTAATTTTTACTGGCCCGGCCATTTTGGCCACTGTTGGGCCGTGCCACGTGTTGACCTATCATAGGCGCCTCATGTCCATTGAGTGGATGACATCTGTCCGAACGGTGAGGCAACACGTGTTTCCTGAGGCCAATGATGATTTTACACGTGGAAAATCCCCATTGGTCCGGGCTGTTAACGGGTTATCGGATCCAAAACCGGACCCGATAGCTTAACGGCGTTCCGTTACGGTGGATGCCACATGTCGGTCACCCTTGATGAAAGCACTTCTATGACGCGTGATTTATCGTCATGGAAGTGGACACTTCCGTGATGATAATTTTGGTAATGTCATGGAACACTTCTACGACAGCAGAGGTATGACTATCTTGATTCTGTCATAAAATCGTCATGGATGTACATGCATGACAAAAAAACGCGACCTACTGTGACAAACACGTATCAGCATGGAAGTGTATTTTTTTGTAGTGATCGTCATCACACAAAATATTTAAATCATGCACAACCCCGGTTTCAGCCAAGCATTGTTTCATACTTTAGTATTCTCAAACTTTTTCAACTTTCACGCAATACATGAGTGTGAGCCATGGATATAGCACTATAGGTCGAATAGAATGGTGGTTGTGGAGAAGACAAAAAGGAGGAAGATAGTCTCACATCACGTAGGCGTATCAACGGGCTATGGAGATGCCCATCAATAGATATCGAATGCTCAAAAAGAAACTAATTGGGTGTGCATCAAACTCTCTTGCTCACGAAGACCTAGGGAACTTTGAGGAAGCCCATCATTGGAATATACAAGCCAAGTTCTATAATGAAAATTTCCCACTAGTATATGAAAGTGACAACATAGGAGACTCTCTATCATGAAGATCATCGTGCTACTTTGAAGCACAAGTGTGGTAAATGGATAGTAACAATGTCCCTTCTCTCTTTTTCTCGCATTTTTATTTTATTTTATTTGGGCCTTCTCTTTTTTATGGCCTTTTTTTATTTCTTCTTTTTTTCGTCCGGAGTCTCATCCCGACTTGTGTGGGAATCATAGTCTCCATCATGTTTTCCTCACTGGGACAATGCTCTAATAATGATGATCATCACACTTTTATTTACTTACAACTCAAGAATTACAACTCAATACATAAAACAAAATATGACTCTATATGAATGCCTCCGGTGGTGTAGCAAGATGTGCAATGAATCAAAAGTGACATGTATGAAAGAATTATGAACAGTGGCTTTGCCACATATACGATGTCAAATACATGATCATGCAAAGCAATATGACAATGATGAAGCGTGTCATAATTAACGGAACAGTGGAAAGTTGCATGGCAATATATCTTGGAAAGGCTATGGAAATGCCATAATAGGTAGGTGTGGTGGCTATTTTGAGGAAGGTGTATGGTGGATGTATGGTACAGGCGAAAGTTGCACGGTACTAGAGAGGCTAGCAGTGGTGGAATGGTGAGAGTGTGTATAATCCATGGACTCAACATTAGTCATAAAGAACTCACATACTTATTGCAAAAATCTATTAGTCATCAAAACAAAGTACAACGCGCATGCTCCTAGAGGGAAGGGTTGTTAGGAGTTAACCATCACGCGATCCCGACCTCTACACAAAGGATGGCAATCAATAAATAAATCATGCTCCGACTTCATCACATAACGGTTCGCCATACATGCATGCTACGGGAATCACAAACTTTAACACAAGTATCTCTCAAATTCACAACTACTCTAGTAGCATGAATCTAATATCACTGAGGGAGTCCTGGATTAGGGGGTGTCCGGATGGCCGGACTATGAACTTTGGCCGGACTCCCGGACTATGAAGATACAAGATTGAAGACTTCGTCCCGTGTCCGGATAGGACTTTCCTTCGAGTGGAAGGCAAGCTTGGCGATATGATATGAATATCTCCTCCCATTGTAACCGACTCTATGTAACCCTAGCCCTCTCCGGTGTCTATATAAACCGGAGAGTTTTAGTCCGTAGGACGAACAATAATCATACCATAGGTTAGCTTCTAGGGTTTAGCCTCTCTGATCTCATGGTAGATCAACTCTTGTACTACCCATATCATCAATATTAATCAAGCAGGAGTAGGTGAGGGAGTCCCGGACTAGGGGGTGTCCGGATAGCCGAACTATCATGATCGGCAGGACTCCAAGACTATGAAGATACAAGATTGAAGACTTCGTCCCGTGTCCGGATGGGACTTTCCTTGGCGTGGAAGGCAAGCTTGGCCATACGGATATGTAGATCTCCTACCTTTGTAACCGACTCTGTGTAACCCTCGCCCTCTCCGGTGTCTATATAAACCGGATGGCCTTAGTCCATAGGACGAACAACAATCATACCATAGGCTAGCTTCTAGGGTTTAGCCTCCTTGATCTCGTGGTAGATCTACTCTTGTAACCCACATCATCAATATTAATCAAGCAGGACGTAGGGTTTTACCTCCATCAAGAGGGCCGAACCTGGGTAAAAACATCATGTCCCTCGTCTCCTGTTACCATCCGCCTAGACGCACAGTTCGGGACCGCCTACCCGAGATCCGCCAGTTTTGACACCGACATTGGTGCTTTCATTGAGAGTTCCTCTGTGTCGTCGCGATCAGGAAGGATGCCTTCTCCCGTCTTTAAAGACGGCACCGTCGTCAAGAGAGCTTTGGCCGCCGGCCAAACTGTCCGGCTAGGTGGTTTTCTTATGACCGCCTGTTCGGCCACCGCTCTGACGATGACCTCTCAGGTCATCAAAAGCGATCTTTGCGTCAGCCCAGAATTCGCCGAGCAGTTAAATCCGATTGAGCTCTCCTCTGTAAACGAGCTCTTGGATCACATCGCCGCCCTGGGAGTCGCTACAGACTACTATCAGATTGGGCTTAAACCCGATCTGAGAGAGATTAACTCTCCTCAGGCCACCCACCACGTTGTCGTGGTAGAGGAACAATGCGGCAACCCTTCTTCTATGTTGAAAACCAACTATGTCCAGATTCCCGATCCCTCCAAGCCGGATTCCCGCAAAGGGATGGACGCTAATCAAATACTGAACTTAGAGTCAGGCATCAGACTAGATTCGTTGGAAAGCATCCAGCAAGTCAAGCTTCCAAATCCGGAAACTTCCTGGCCTTTGAGCCTCAGATTGGGCGGGGTTCTGAACTTGATTCCACCCGCCCACCCAAACATAAGCGATCTATCTCGAATACGGCAAGATCCCGATGAAACAGTACATCATTACTGGGCCAGATTCCTCCTGGTTATGAACAGGATAAAGGACTGCTGGGAAGAAAGCGCGATTTCAATTTTCTGCAACAATTGCACGGACAAGGGAATCATGAACGCCATAAGTCGTCGCGAAGTTACACGCTTCATCGACCTAGCGACTATCGTACAAAAATATTGTGCGGTAGAGAGTGCCAGTGTTGGAAATATGCCCTAGAGGCAATAATAAAAGTATTATTATTATATTTCCTTGTTCATGATAATTGTCTTTTATTGATGCTATAACTGTATTATCCGGAAATCGTAATACACGTGTGAATACATAGACCACAATATGTCCCTAGTGAGCCTCTAGTTGACTAGCTCGTTGTGATCAACAGATAGTCATGGTTTCCTGGCTATGGACATTGGATGTCATTGATAACGGGATCACATCATTAGGAGAATGATGTGATGGACAAGACCCAATCCTAAGCCTAGCACAAAAGATCGTGTAGTTCGTTTGCTAGAGCTTTGCCAATGTCAAGTATCTCTTCCTTTGACCATGAGATCGTGTAACTCCTGGATACCGTAGGAGTGCCTTGGGTGTATCAAACGTCACAACGTAACTGGGTGACTATAAAGGTACACTACAGGTATCTCCGAAAGTATCTATTGTTTTATGCGGATCGAGACTGGGATTTGTCACTCCGTGTAAACGGAAAGGTATCTCTGGGCCCACTCGGTAGGACATCATCATATGCGCAATGTGACCAAGGAGTTGATCACGGGATGATGTGTTACGGAACGAGTAAAGTGACTTGCCGGTAACGAGATTGAACAAGGTATCGGTATACCGACGATCGAATCTCGGGCAAGTAAAATACCGCTAGACAAAGGGAATTGAATACGGGATTGATTAAGTCCTTGACATCGTGGTTCATCCGATGAGATCATCGTGGAACATGTGGGAGCCAACATGGGTATCCAGATCCCGCTGTTGGTTATTGACCGGAGAACGTCTCGGTCATGTCTGCATGTCTCCCGAACCCGTAGGGTCTACACACTTAAGGTTCGGTGACGCTAGGGTTATAAAGGAAGCTTGTATGTGGTTACCGAATGTTGTTCGGAGTCCCGGATGAGATCCCGGACGTCACGAGGAGTTCCGGAATGGTCCGGAGGTAAAGATTTATATATAGGAAGTCCTGTTTCGGCCATCGGGACAAGTTTCGGGGTCATCGGTATTGTACCGGGACCACCGGAAGGGTCCCGGGGGCCCACCGGGTGGGGCCACCTGCCCCGGGGGGCCACATGGGCTGTAGGGGGTGCGCCTTGGCCTACATGGGCCAAGGGCACCAGCCCCAAGAAGCCCATGCGCCTAGGGAACCCTAGAGGGAAGAGTCCTCGAAGGGGAAGGCACCTCCGAGGTGCCTTGGGGAGGATGGACTCCTCCCCCCCTCCTTAGCCGCACCCCTTTCTTGGAGTAAGGGGCAAGGCTGCGCCTCCCCCCTCTCCCCTGCCCCTATATATAGTGGAGGGAAGGGAGGGCATCCATACCTGAGCCCTTGGCGCCTCCCTCCCTCCCGTGACACCTCCTCCTCTCCCGTAGGTGCTTGGCGAAGCCCTGCAGGATTGCCACGCTCCTCCATCACCACCACGCCGTTGTGCTGCTGCTGGATGGAGTCTTCCTCAACCTCTCCCTCTCTCCTTGCTGGATCAAGGCGTGGGAGACGTCACCGGTCTGTACGTGTGTTGAACGCGGAGGTGCCGTGCGTTCGGCACTTGATCATCGGTGATCTGAATCACGACGAGTACGACTCCATCAACCCCGTTCACTTGAACGCTTCCGCTTAGCGATCTACAAGGGTATGTACATGCACTCTCCTTCTACTCGTTGCTGGTCTCTCCATAGATAGATCCTGGTGTTACGTAGGAAAATTTTTGAATTTCTGCTACGTTCCCCAACAGTGGCATCATGAGCTAGGTCTATTGCGTAGATTCTTTGCACGAGTAGAACACAAAGTAGTTGTGGGCGTTGATGTTGTTCAATATGCTTACCGTTACTAGTCCAATCTTGTTTCGACGGTATTGTGGGATGAAGCGGCCCGGACCGACCTTACACGTACTCTTACGTGAGACAGGTTCCACCGATTGACATGCACTTGGTGCATAAGGTGGCTAGCGGGTGCCAGTCTCTCCCACTTTAGTCGGAACGGATTCGATGAAAAGGGTCCTTATGAAGGGTAAATAGCAATTGGCATATCACATTGTGGTCTTGCGTAGGTAAGAAACGTTCTTGCTAGAAACCCATAGCAGCCACGTAAAACATGCAACAACAATTAGAGGACGTCTAACTTGTTTTTGCAGGGTATGCTATGTGATGTGACATGGCCAAAAGGATGTGATGAATGATATATGTGATGTATGAGATTGATCATGTTCTTGTAATAGGATTCACGACTTGCATGTCGATGAGTATGACAACCGGTAGGAGCCATAGGAGTTGTCTTTATTTTTTGTATGACCTGCGTGTCATTGAAGAACGCCATGTAACTTACTTTACTTTATTGCTAAACGCGTTAGCCATAGAAGTAGAAGTAGTCGTTGGCGTGACAACTTCATGAAGACACGATGATGGAGATCATGATGATGGAGATCATGGTGTCATGCCGGTGACAAGATGATCATGGAGCCCCGAAGATGAAGATCAAAAGGAGCAAAATGATATTGGCCATATCATGTCACTATTTGATTGCATGTGATGTTTATCATGTTTATGCATCTTGTTTACTTAGGACAACAGTAGTAAATAAGATGATCCCTTACAAAATTTCAAGAAGTGTTCTCCCCTAACTGTGCACCGTTGCTACAGTTCGTCACTTCTAAGCACCACGTGATGATCGGGTGTGATGGATTCTTACGTTCACATACAACGGGTGTAAGACAGTTTTACACAGCGAAAACACTTAGGGTTAACTTGACGAGCCTAGCATGTGCAGACATGGCCTCGGAACACGGAGACCGAAAGGTCGAGCATGAGTCGTATAGTAGATACGATCAACATGAAGATGTTCACCGACGTTAACTAGTCCGTCTCACATGATGATCGGACACGGCCTAGTTGACTCGGATCATGTGATCACTTAGATGACCAGAGGGATGTCTATCTAAGTGGGAGTTCATAAGATGAACTTAATTATCCTGAACATAGTCAAAAGACCTTTTGCAAATTATGTCGTAGCTCGCGCTATAGTTCTACTGTTTAGATACGTTCCTAGAGAAAATATAGTTGAAAGTTGATAGTAGCGATTATGCGATCAGTAGAAAGCTTATGTCCTTAATGCACTGCTCAATGTGCTGAACCCCAAACGTCGTTTGTGGATGTTTCGAACATCGAACATACACATTTTGATAACTACGTGATAGTTCAGTTAAACGGTTTAGAATTGAGGCACCAAAGACGTTTTCGAAACGTCACGGAACATATGAGATGTTTCGAGGGCTGAAATTGGGATTTCAGGCTCGTGCCCACGTCAAGAGGTATAAGACCTCCGACGATTTTCTTAGCCAGCAAACTAAGGAGAGAAGCTCAATTGTTGAGCTTGTGCTCAGATTGTCTGAGTACAACAATCACTTGAATCAAGTGGGAGTTGATCTTCCAAATGAGATAGTGATGTTTCTCCAAAGTCATTGCCACCAAGCTGCTAGAGCTTCGTGATGAACTATAACATATCAGGGATAGATATGATGATCCTTGAGGTATTCGCGATGTTTGACATCGCGAAAGTAGAAATCAAGAAGGAGCATCAATTGTTGATGGTTGATGAAACCACTAGTTTCAAGAAGGGCAAGGGAAAGAAGGGATACTTCATGAAACGGCAAATCAGCTGATGCACCAATGAAGAAACCCGAGGTTGAACCCAAACCCAAGACTAAGTGCTTCTGTAATAAGGGGAACAACCACTGGAGCAAGATTACCCTAGATACTTGGTAGATGAGAAGGCTGGCAAGGTCGATGGAAGTATATTGTATATACATTATGTTAATGTGTACTTTGCTAGTATTCCTAGTAGCACCAGGGTATTAGATACCGGTTCGGTTGCTAAGTGTTAGTAACTCGAAATAAAAGCTACGGAATAAACGGAGACTAGCTAAAGGTGAGCTGACGATATGTGTTGGAAGTGTTTCCAAGTTTGATATGATCAAGCATCGCACGCTCCCTCTACCACCGAGATTGGTGTTTGCGTTGAGCATAGACATGATTGGATTATGTCTATCGCAATACGGTTATTCATTTAAGGAGAATAATGGTTACTCTGTTTATTTGAATAATACCTTCAATGGTCTTACACCTAAAATGAATGGTTTATTGAATCTCGATCGTAGTGATACACATTTTCATGCCAAAAGATATAAGATAGTAATGATAGTACCACTTACTTGTGGCACTGCCATGTAAGTCATGATGGTATAAAACGCATGAAGAAGCTCCATGTTGATGGATCTTTGGACTCACTCGTTTTGAAAAGTTTGAGACATGCGAACCATGTCTATTGGTATATGTGCATGAAGAAACTCCATGCAAATGGACCGTTTGAACTCACTTGATTTTGAATCACTTGAGATATGCAAATCATACCACATGGGCAAGATGACTGAATAGCCTCAGTTTCAGTAAGATGGAACAAGATAGCAACTTGTTGTAAGTAACACATTTTGATGTGTCCAATCCAATGAGTGCTGAGGCATGCAGTGAATATCGTTATGATCTTACTTCACAGATGATTCGAGTAGATGTTGAGAATATTTACTTGATGAAACACAAGTCTGAATTATTGAATGGTTCAAGTAATTTCAGAGTGAAGTAGAAGATCATTGTGACAAGAGGATAAAATGTCTATGATATGATCATAGAGATAAATATCTGAGTTACGAGTTTTGGCACACAATTAAGACATTGTGGAAATTGTTTCGCAATTAATACCGCCTGGAACACCATAGTATGATGGTGTGTCCGAACATCATAGTTGCACCCTATTGGATATGGTGCGTACCATGATGTCTCTTATCGAATTACCACTATTGTCCATGGGTTAGGCATTAGAGACAACCACATTCACTTTAAATAGGGCACCACGTAATTCCGATGAGATGACACCGTATGAATTATGGTTTAGAGAAACCTAAGTTGTCGTTTCTTAAAAGTTTGGGGCTGCGACGCTTATATGAAAAAGTTTCAGGTTGATAAGCTCGAACCCAAAGCGGATAAGATGCATCTTCATAGGAAACCCAAAACAGTTGGGTATACCTCCTAATTCAGATCCGAAAGCAATATGGATTGTTTCTAGAATCGGGTCCTTTCTCGAGGAAAGGTTTCTCTCGAAAGAGTTGAGTGGGAGGATGGTGGAGACTTGATGAGGTTATTGAACCGTCTCTTCAACTAGTGTGTGGCAGGGCACAGGAAGTTGTTCCTGTGGCACCTACACCAATTGAAGAAGAAGCTTATGATAATGATCATGAAGTTTCAGATCAAGTCACTGCCGTACCTCGTAGGGTGACAAGGATACGTACTGCTTCAGAGTGGTACAGTAATCCTGTCTTGAAGGTCATGTTGCTAAACAACAATGAACCTACGAGCTATGGAGAAGCGACGGTGGGCCCAAATTCCAACAAATGGTTAGAAGCCATGAAATCCGAGATAGGATCCATGTATCAGAACAAAGCATGGACTTTGGTGGACTTGCCCGATGATCGGCAAGCCATTGAGATAAATGGATCTTTAAGAAGAAGACGAACGTGGACGGTAATGTCACCGTCCATGAAGCTCGACTTGTGGCGAAGAGTTTTTTCACAAGTTCAAGGAGTTGACTACGATGAGATTTTCTCATCCGTAGCGATGCTTAAAGTCTGTGGATTCATGTTAGCATTAGCTGTATTTATGAAATCTGGCAGATGGATGTCAAAACGAGTTTCCTTACCGGTTTTCGTAAGGAAAGGTTGTATGCAATACAATCAGAAAAGTTTTTCGATCCTAAGGATGCTAAAAGGTATGCTAGCTCCAGCGATCCTTCTAAGGACTGGAGTGAGCATCTCGGAGTTGGAATGTATGCTTTGATGATGATCAAAGATTTTGGGTTTGTACAAAGTTTATGAGAAACTTGTATTTCCAAAGAAGTGAGTGGGAGCACTATAGAATTTCTGATGAGTATATGTTGTTGACATATTGTTGATCAGAAATGACGTAGAATTTCTGGAAAGCATATAGGGTTATTTTGAAAGTGTTTTTCAATGGAAAGCCTGGATTAAGCTGCTTGAGCATTGAGCATCAAGATCTATAAGGATAGATCAAAACGCTTAATGGTACTTTCAAATGAGCACATACCTGGACATGATCTTGAAGGTGTTCAAGATGGACCAGTCAAAGAAGGAGTTCTTGCCTGAGTTGTAAGGTACGAAGTTAAGACTTAAAGCTCGACCACGGCAGAATAGAGAGAAAGGACGAAGGTCGTCCCCTATGCTTAAGACGTAGGTTCTTCAGTATGCTATGCTGTGTACCGCACCTGAAGTGTGCCTTGCCATGAGTCAGTCAAGGGGTACAAGAGTGATCCAAGAATGGCTCACAGGACAGCGGTCAAAGTTATCCTTAGTAACTAGTGGACTAAGGAATTTTCTCGATTATGGAGGTGGTAAAAGAGTTCGTCGTAAAGGTTACGACGATGCAAGCTTGACACCTATCCGGATAGCTCTGAGTAGAGAGACCGGATACATAAAATGGAGCAATAATTTAGAATAGCTCCAAGTAGAACAGTTATTTGGAATAGCTCCAAATAGAGCGTGGTAGCTACATCTAGGAGATGACATAGAGATTTGTAAAGCACACACGGATCTGAAAGGTTCAGACCCGTTGACTAAAACCTCTCTCACAAGCAACATGATCAAACATAAAACTCATTGAGTATTAATCACATAGTGATGTGAACTAGACTACTGACTCTAGTAAACTCTTGGGTATTAGTCACATGGCGATGTGACCTGTGAGTGTTAATCACATGGCGATGTGAACTAGATTATTGACTCTAGTGCAAGTGGGAGACTGTTGGAAATATGCCCTAGAGGCAATAATAAAAGTATTATTATTATATTTCCTTGTTCATGATAATTGTCTTTTATTCATGCTATAACTGTATTATCCGGAAATCGTAATACACGTGTGAATACATAGACCACAATATGTCCCTAGTGAGCCTCTAGTTGACTAGCTCGTTGTGATCAACAGATAGTCATGGTTTCCTGGCTATGGACATTGGATGTCGTTGATAACGGGATCACATCATTAGGAGAATGATGTGATGGACAAGACCCAATCCTAAGCCTAGCACAAAAGATCGTGTAGTTCGTTTGCTAGACCTTTGCCAATGTCAAGTATCTATTCCTTTGACCATGAGATCGTGTAACTCCTGGATACCGTAGGAGTGCCTTGGGTGTATCAAACGTCACAACGTAACTGGGTGACTATAAAGGTACACTACAGGTATCTCCAAAAGTATCTATTGTTTTATGCGGATCGAGACTGGGATTTCTCACTCCGTGTAAACGGAAAGGTATCTCTGGGCCCACTCGGTAGGACATCATCATATGCGCAATGTGACCAAGGAGTTGATCACGGGATGATGTGTTACGGAACGAGTAAAGTGACTTGCCGGTAACGAGATTGAACAAGGTATCGGTATACCGACGATCGAATCTCGGGCAAGTAAAATACCGCTAGACAAAGGGAGTTGAATACGGGATTGATTAAGTCCTTGACATCGTGGTTCATCCGATGAGATCATCATGGAACATGTGGGAGCCAACATGGGTATCCAGATCCCGCTGTTGGTTATTGACCGGAGAACGCCTCGGTCATGTCTGCATGTCTCCCGAACCCGTAGGGTCTACACACTTAAGGTTCGGTGACGCTAGGGTTATAAAGGAAGCTTGTATGTGGTTACCGAATGTTGTTCGGAGTCCCGGATGAGATCCCGGACGTCACGAGGAGTTCCGGAATGGTCTGGAGGTAAAGATTTATATATAGGAAGTCCTGTTTCGGCCATCGGGACAAGTTTCGGGGTCATCGGTATTGTACCGGGACCACCGGAAGGGTCCCGGGGGCCCACCGGGTGGGGCCACCTGCCCCGGGGGGCCACATGGGCTGTAGGGGGTGCGCCTTGGCCTACATGGGCCAAGGGCACCAGCCCCAAGAAGCCCATGCGCCTAGGGAACCCTAGAGGGAAGAGTCCTCGAAGGGGAAGGCACCTCCGAGGTGCCTTGGGGAGGATGGACTCCTCCCCCCCCTCCTTAGCCGCACCCCTTTCTTGGAGTAAGGGGCAAGGCTGCGCCTCCCCCCTCTCCCCTGCCCCTATATATAGTGGAGGGAAGGGAGGGCATCCATACCTGAGCCCTTGGCGCCTCCCTCCCTCCCGTGACACCTCCTCCTCTCCCGTAGGTGCTTGGCGAAGCCCTGCAGGATTGCCACGCTCCTCCATCACCACCACGCCGTTGTGCTGCTGCTGGATGGAGTCTTCCTCAACCTCTCCCTCTCTCCTTGCTGGATCAAGGCGTGGGAGACGTCACCGGTCTGTACGTGTGTTGAACGCGGAGGTGCCGTGCGTTCGGCACTTGATCATCGGTGATCTGAATCACGACGAGTACGACTCCATCGACCCCGTTCACTTGAACGCTTCCGCTTAGCGATCTACAAGGGTATGTAGATGCACTCTCCTTCTACTCGTTGCTGGTCTCTCCATAGATAGATCTTGGTGTTACGTAGGAAAATTTTTGAATTTCTGCTACGTTCCCCAACAGCCAGGAACATCGAAACTAGGTTTTGGGACAGTCCGGCCTTGACAACAACCCTAGTCCGAAGTAAAAGGGTGCGCCATACTCAAGCACCTGGGTTAAAAACCAAAAAGCAAAGACCCCCTAAAGGGCATGGAACCGTACTAGAGGGCTGGCTCAACAGACCCTGCAAAATCCACAGTACGGAGGGTGCCACTCCAACACACAGCCTTCGAGCATGTTGGATACTACGGCAGGTGGCCAAAAGTGGCGAAGGCTTTTTAGCCCCGGGCAAACAGCCCAGCAGTACCGGTATGGTATTAACAGTCTTCGAGACTTTCGCATCAAATAACATGCGAAAACGAACAATCTGCGGCCTCGCCGAAGTCTACCAAGTAGCAACAACAAATCCATGGAGTGACACGGCTATCATCTTCAACGCCAGCGACGAACCTAAATTCCGAACAGCTAGGGCACCAGCCGCATTGGCCCTCAGTCCGATAGTGGACGGCTTTCGCCTTACCAAGGTACTCATGGATGGTGGCAGCGGATTAAACCTCATCTACGAGGAAACCCTTCAAAAAATGGATATTGAATGGAGCTGCATCGAGCGAAGCAGCACAACCTTCAGAGGGATAATCCCTAGTCGAGAAGTACGCTGCACAGGAAAAATCACACTAGATGTAGTGTTCGGCTCACCGGACAATTACAGGTCCAAGGAGGTCATGTTCCAAGTGGCCCCATTTGGCAGCAGATATCATGATTTGTTAGGGCGAGAGGCATTCACAATCTTCCAAGCTATACCCCACTACGGGTACATGAAGCTCAAAATGCCCGGACCCAATGGGATAATCACTCTTGCCAGTGATCCAGATCCAGCACTCCGCGCTGAAAATAAAACAGCCGCACTGGCCCTAGAGGCATTGTCTGAAGCCCTAGCGACAGAGGAACTAACTACGCTGCGCTCCATGGTGGATAGGGACGATGTGATACTCAATAAGAGGTCCAAGTCCACCTCTTTTAAACCAGCAGACGAAATAGTCAAATTTCAGGTCCATCCAACGGACCCCACAAAGACGGCCTCTATTGGGGCACAATTAAGTCCTGATGTCGAAGCCGCACTACGAGAATTCCTTCGGGAAAATTGGGAATTTTTGCCTGGCACCCTTCAGACATGCCAGGAATCCCACGCAGGCTGGCAGAGCACAGCCTAAACATCCTAAAAGGATTCAAGCCGGTCAAACAAGCTCTTCAGCGATTTTCCGAACCCAAAAGACAGGCAATGGGAGAGGAGCTAGCCAAACTCTTAGAAGCCGGATTCATCAGAGATATAAAACATCCGGATTGGCTAGCCAATCTAGTAATGGTACCAAAAAAGGACAAATCATGGCGCCTCTGCGTCGATTTTAAAGACCTTAACAAGGCCTGTCCAAAGGACCCTTTCCCCCTCCCTCGCATCGACCAAATCATCGATGCTACCGCAGGGCACGATTCATTGTGCTTCCTCGACGCATACTCCGGATACCATCAAATCAAGATGGTGGAGAAAGACCAGGCCGCAACGGCATTGATTACTCCATATGGGCCATTCTGCTTCAACACAATGCCCTTCGGACTCAAAAATGCCGGCGCAACATATCAGCGCATGATTCAAACATGTCTGGCTACCCAGATAGGCAAAACAGTAGAGGCATACATAGACGATGTGGTCGTCAAGACCAAACACGTCGAAACTCTAGTAGAAGACTTGAGGGTGACATTCGACAACCTCCAAGCATATGACATTAAGCTCAATCCGGAAAAATGCGTCTTCGGCGTACCAGCCGGAAAGCTCTTGGGCTTCATCGTATCCGGTAGAGGAATTGAAGCAAACCCGGCCAAAATCCGAGCTCTGTCACAATTGGATATTCCAAAAGACCTCAAGAAAATACAAAAACTAACCGGCTGCGTAGCGGCCTTAAGTCGCTTCATCTCCCGTTTGGGAGAAAAGGCTCTGCCCCTCTACCGCCTCCTCCGGCGCACCGAACATTTCGAATGGACGGATGCTGCCACAGCCGGACTCGAAGAAATAAAGTCCATACTGGCAACAAATCCGGTCCTGGCTGCGCCCAACCTGGGCGAACCTATGTTATTATATATCGCAGCAACACATCAAGTTGTCAGTGCGGTACTCGTCGTCGAGCGAGAGACAGAAGGGCACAGATTCCCTCTTCAAAAACCAGTGTACTACATATCCACTGTTCTAACTCCATGCAAGTCCCGGTACCCACATTATCAAAAGATAGCATATGCGGTGTTCATGGCATCCCGGAAGCTGCGACACTACTTTCAAGAGTGTTCCATAACGGTGGCCTCCGAAGTACCTCTCAACGATATTATAAACAATCGCGACGCAACGGGCAGGACTACAAAATGGGCTATTGAGCTCTTACCATTTGACATAACCTATAAACCACGGCAAACTATAAAGTCGCAGGTTCTGGCCGACTTCGTCGCCGAATGGACCGAAGGCGAACTCCCTAAAGAGTACGGCGCATACTCCAATTGGATCATGCATTTCGACGGATCCAAAATGTTGGATGGCTTGGGGGCTGGCGTCGTCCTGACGTCCCCAACTGGAGACACAATCCAATACGTACTTCAAATAATGTACATGGACTCCAATAACGCAGCCGAATACGAGGCCCTTCTACATGGCCTCCGGGTGGCAATCTCCATGGGCATTCAGCGCCTAGAGGTGCGCGGGGATTCAAACCTCGCAATATCCCAAGTAAATGGAGACTTTGATGCCAAAGATCAAAAACTGGCAGCTTACCGCAACGCCGTCCTAAAAATGTCAGCTCGGTTCGAAGGACTCGAATTCCACCATGTAGCCCGGGATAATAACCAGGCAGCAGACGTGTTAGCACGCATCAGCGCGAAACGAGACGCCGTACCTCCAAACATCTTCATGGAACGGCTCTTCAAGCCATCCGTGTTATGGGAAGAGGAGTCCGGAAATAACAATCCGGAGCCAGCTGCATCACCGAACTCAGACCATTCTGACACAATCGGTGGCTCAGCCAACGAAATAACACCTTCAGCTCACGAAATAATGGCAGTAATTGCCCCGTGGACAGAACCATTCCCAGCCTACTTAATTCGGCAGGAACTTCCCGAAGACCAAAATGAGGCCCGCTGCATAGTTCGGCGATCTAAACCCTACAAGGTCCATGACGGAGAACTTTATAAGAAAAGCACAACCGGAGTCCTTCAAAGGTGTATCTCCGAAGAGGAGGGGCGGAATCTCCTGGCTGAAATTCACGCCGAACTAGGCGGGCACCATGCTGCAGCCCGGGCACTCGTAGGCAAGGCCTTCCGTACAGGATTTTATTGGCCGACAGCCCGGGCAGATGCTCAGGACTTAGTCCAACGATGCGTCGGTTGCCAGCTCTTTGCTAATCAGAGCCAGATGCCACCCACCGCCCTCAAAACTATACCCATTACCTGGTCGTTCGCGGTCTAGGGGCTTGACATGGTTGGACCCCTTAAAGGGGGAACCCACAAGCACAAATACTTATTGGTCATGGTGGACAAATTCACCAAATGGATTGAGGCCAAGCCGGTTAAAACGGTAGAATCCGGACCGGTGATAGACTTCCTATCCGGGGTAGTACACCGTTTTGGCGTCCCCAACAGCATCATCGCTGATAACGGCACGAACTTCACTGCCGACGAGGTTAAACTCTGGTGCAAAAACATGGGCATCAAGCTCGATTACGCTTCAGTCTATCACCCCCAAACTAACGGTCAAGTCGAGCGAGCAAATGGTCTAATCATGAGCGGCATCAAACCCAGACTAGTGCGGTCCCTCAAGGAATCTAACACGCACTGGGTAGAGGAGCTCGACTCCGTACTATGGGGGCTGCGGACCACGCCAAACCGAACTACTGGATACACACCATTTTTCATGGTGTATGGCGCAGAGGCAGTTCTGCCTTGCGATATAATTCATGACTCACCTCGTGTGCGCATGTACGAAGAAAGAGAAGCCGAGTTGGATCGGCAGGACAGTTTGGACGCCTTAGAGGAGGAGCGGGACGTGGCAAAGGCTCGTTCCGCATTCTATCAGCAGCAGGCTCGAAGATATCAAAGTAGAGAATTACGGGCCAAAACTTACAATGTCAGCCAACTCGTTCTACGCCTGCCGGACAAGAAAAAGGACAAACTTAAGCCCAAGTGCGAAGGTCCCTTCATCATCGACCAAGTCCTGACCAGTGGAGCATACCGTCTACGTAAAGCATCTGACAACCGACTCGAGCCGAACCCATAGAACGCAGCTCGTCTCCGAAGATTCTACACCTAAACACCGGACTCAGAATTCGTCTCACTCCCCCGTCCACCTTTTTATATTTTTTACTGTCTCTTGTCCCCCTCCTTCTTCCCACTTTTTTTTCAATACCTTTTACAGGCTGATTTGCGCTTTGTTCGCACACACTTGATGTGCTCCTAGCACTCATTATACCTGGGGGCTTCTTTACCAGAAGCTTATTAATATGGGCTTCACGCCCAATACATGTGTCATACTTCCGCATGTACCTTTTATTCACCATTATATGCATCGATATGACTTAAGTTTTGGCCAAGCTGGCTTGCCTGGCTCCTGTGCTTACCCCTACGTTCCCGATTGTTCGGCTAGGAGGTAAAGAGAGCACCTCTGCGATTGTTACTGCCGAGTCAGCCGGATGTGTACCTCAGACTGGGTGAAGCCGAAAGCTAGCGTTCTTAAGAGAATATTCGGTCGGTGACTTGAAAGATGATTTATTACTTACTTATTTATAAGCCCCCAGATGCTTTTTCTGCTATTTTCGCAGTCCGGCATTGCACCTTAGGGCATGCCTCCCAGGGAAAGGAACCCTTAACGGAACTATTCTCCCTGGAAGATGTTTCTTACTAATCATGTAATATAACATAACTAGTTGGGCACTTATCTGATAAAGCAATTATGACCCCGACGCCTTGTCTCCATGCATGCCCCGGTTCTTTTATAACCGTAGGGGTATTCGGACACACTCCGGACTGTTGGGTCCCAAGGTTGAAGTGAAACGGTCCGCAAAGACAAACGATCTACAATTCGGCTAGAAGGCATCTTACATGTCATTTCAAATTACATCGTCAAACCGACTGATTGTACTCCTCCTCAATCCCATCTAACGGGCTCTCTAATTTACAGTCCTGTTGGGAATATTTCGCGGCCAGTTCTACTTGGCCATACATCAAGCTCACAGGGATCTCCTTCCCATCAGGCCCCGCATGTCCGACCTCGGCCATGTGGTTTGGGTTAGCCTTCGGGTAGCGCGTCTTCACCATGGCCCAGGTCTCCCTGGCGCCCTGACGGCAGGCCGATATCTTCCACAAACGGGGGCGTCGTCATGCTCCCTGGAGCTTCTCAGCAAGCTCACCAAGGCCCTCGGGTAGGGAGACGGATGGCCATAAAGCATGAACGACGCCACTCATCGCCTGCCGAACATGTTTGAACAATTGCACCAGCTCGGGAAGTTGGTCACCTGTTAACCCAGGCATTTCCTCCGCAGGGCGGCCTGTGAGCACACCTAAAGACATATTTCTGTCAAAGGACTTCCTTGCCGAATTCTTCTTTTCAAAGGAATTTCTGATTCTCCTTCAAGGAGCCAGACAGCTGGGCCCGGACACCTTTCAGCTCTTCTCCTAGCTGGGTGTGAGCATCTTGGATCTTGTTTCTCTCCTGCTGCACCTTCATAAGCACCCTCTCGCCAGCCTTTAGCTGACGCAGTAGCTGTTGCTTGTCCGGATCTAGTCCGGCGCCCTCTGCAATATTATTGTCAGATTCACGCCGCACTTTGTTAATTAATTATCTTTTCAAAGTACGTCTTACCAGCGGGGGTCTCTGTGGCTCCCCCTGTGGCGGCCAGTGCGGCCTCTAGTTGGGCCTTGCACTCTTGGAGCTCCTGGGACAGATGGGTATTCTTCTCCGTAAGATCCCGCATAAAAATTGATCCTTAAATCAGTTATTTTAACCATTTTAAGTCTCGGGGGCTACTGGCATATATAACTATTAAAATTACTTACACGTATGTCTTTCACATACTGCTCCGTGGCTCTGGTTAACCCATCTTGAGCGGCACGGAGGTGCGCGTTTCCCGCATCAAAGGCATTTAACGCCTCCGGGGAGAAACACGCGTCACGAAGAACTGTCCGGTGACGCCTGTGATTCATGGCGCTCTCCACCTCAGACCGGGTGGCGGACAGCCTGTCGGCATCCTCCGTCGGAGGAGCGTCCGACTCATGCCTTGTATTCGCCTCCCCTTCCGGGCCATGCGTTGGAGCATGGCTGGCGGAGGCTTGATTGGCAACCTCTCCGGACACTGTCCGGCGAGCGCTCTTTCTGGAAAAGTTATGAGCATTAATATACCTCCTGGGAATCCTTCCCTTCAAAAATAGCGGTGCTCCGTACCGTTGCGGCGACGTTTCAGTTCGCGTCGCACTCCTATTCCGCCTGCTGGGCCGGACTGACCCTTGTTGGCCGGTCACCGCGGGCTCGACTTCCTACTGTAAAGGCGCTTCCTGTCGAACACCATTGGTGCACGGTTGTCAGAACTAAGTATTAAAGAAGTAACGGCGCCCGGACTTCGGTCGTACTCACCGGGGAAGCCGGACACAAACCGGGGTAGTCAGCCATAATGGCGACTAAAGCATTATCTATGCTGAGCTGGTGGTACACCCCGTCGATCAGTTCCACCGCTAAGTCCGGATCCTCTTCGGAGGCCGGATCAAGGAACCTTTCTGGGTCTTCGGGTTGTGGGGCTGGGCTTTTTATGCCCTCCACATCCCGACGCAGTTCCTGTGTCAAAATCATACAATAAGACAATTGCCTTTAAAGGCACGGTTCAGATATGCATGCGACCGCTTACCCAGCTCCGAGGGTTGTTCATGGAAAATCCGTTCAGAGGATTCGTGCGGAGGAAGTCCTCCTTCTCCCCCTTGTACAAGCCGGACAGGATCTTCACCAGATCGTCGGCCGAGCCAGGTCCCTTGCGGCCGTGACGGGTGGCGTCGTCGTCTCCGTTGAAGTCCCACATGGGGTGGCCCCTATATTGGAGCGGCTGCACCCCACGCATAATGCATGTGGCCATGACTCCGATCATGGTTAATCCGGAATGGGCTAGCAGCCGTATCCGGCCCATCAAGTAATGGACGCTACTATCACCTTCTCGTCGAGGGCTCCGTGGGCGCCAACTTAGGCGTTTCTTCAGGGGAGCGTTGCTGAACTCCAGAAGGCCGATCCGGACTGGATCCGGCAGCGGAGCGTCCTCCATATAAAACCACTCCGAAGGCCAATCTTCGGACGCCTTCTTCGGAGTCCCGGACAGGTATCCGGTCCGCCCACTTGATATAGCGACCCCTCGTGAGAGCGGGGTACGAGGCAAAACAGCCTCTTCCACAGCGCAAAATGGGCTCAATGCCCAAGAACAGCTCGCACAGAGCTACGAAGCCCGCGATGTGCAAAATTGAGGCAGGTGTAAGGTGATGAAGCTGGAGTCCGTAGAACTCCAGGAGCCCCCAGAGAAACGGATGTATAGGAAATCCGAGTCCCCTTATTAAGTAGGAGACGAAGCACACCCGCTCTCCATTGGAGGGATTGGGGGTGCTCTCCGCCTGCGTCCCCCCTTTGTAGGTGGCTAGTCCGGCTCGAACCGGAACCATGAAGGCCGGGGGAAGATATCCCTCTGCTTGGAGCGTCACTAACTCGCTGTGCGGGACTGAGCATCTCCTCCAATCTCCTGGCTTAGGGCTGGGAGCGCGAGAAGAGGGGCCGCGTCGACTGTCCATGTTGGAATGGGTTTGGTGTCAGATGCGCCTCGATGAGTGCTTGCGGAAGTAGGATGATGTGATTTGGATCTGGATCCTCGCCTCTCTTATAGGCAGCTTATTTGCGCAGCTAGGGGGTAAAACATAAAAATACCCTAGCTTTTCGCATTCGTGCGACGCGTGGAAGAAGACCATTATTGGACGCGGAAGCCAAGGAGCGCAGCATTTATGAAGCAACCGGACACTATCCGGCAAACACATGGAGCATGAAAAAGAACCCGCCTTGCAAACGCCGAAGACAACATACGCGCCGGATTCGTCGTTATTGAAGCCTGTTTCGGGGGCTACTGAGGGAGTCCCAGACTAGGGGGTGTCCGGATAGCCGAACTATCATGATCGGCCGGACTCCAAGACTATGAAGATACAAGATTGAAGACTTCGCCCCGTGTCCGGATGGGACTTTCCTTGGCGTGGAAGGCAAGCTTGGCGATACGGATATGTAGATCTCCTACCTTTGTAACCGACTCTGTGTAACCCTAGCCCTCTCCGGTGTCTATATAAACCGGATGGCCTTGGTCCATAGGACGAACAACAATCATACCATAGGCTAGCTTCTAGGGTTTAGCCTCCTTGATCTCGTGGTAGATCTACTGTTGTAACCCACATCATCAATATTAATCAAGCAGGGCGTAGGGTTTTACCTCCATCAAGAGGGCCCGAATCTGGGTAAAAACATCATGTCCCTCGTCTCCTGTTACCATCCGCCTAGACGCACAGTTCGGGACCCCCTACCCGAGATCCGCCGGTTTTGACACCGACAGTAGGGTTTTACCTCCATCGAGAGGGCCCAAACCTGGGTAAAAACATCGTGTCCCTTGTCTCCTATTACCATCCGCCTAGACGCACAGTTCGGGACCCCCTACACGAGATCCGCCGGTTTTGACACCGACATTTGTGCTTTCATTGAGAGTTCCTCTGTGTTGTCACCTTTAGGCCCGATGGATTGTTCGATCATCAACCACAACGCGGTCCAGGGTGAGACTTTCCTCCCCGGACAGATCTTCGTGTTCGGCGGCTTCGCACTGCGGGCCAATTCGCTTGGCCATCTGGAGCAGATCGAAAGCTACGCCCCTGGCCATCAGGTCAGGTTTGGAAGCTTAAACTACACGGCCGACATCCGCGGGGACTTGATCTTCGACGGATTCGAGGCACGGCCTGTGACACTCCAAAATTTTAATTTGGTTTTTATCAAAAACCTTGTGGTTTTCTTTGAAAAGAGGCCATTTAAATTTTTCTTTCAGAAAACCTTCCTCTTAAAAACTTCCTTTGCTTTGGCAAGGATTTTATCTTTTCAAACTTTGGTGTTTGATCTTTTGAAACTTCTTCTCTGTTGGTTCTCTCTCAAATTTATTTTGCGAGTTTAATCTTTTTCTTTTAAAATGAAACTCTATGAAAAACTTGGATTTTCATATCTTGAAAACCACCCATGACTTTGCATTTTTGCCCATGTGATAAAACCCCTCCAAAACCTCCCCCACACCTTGTGATCAACCTAAGTTCTCTGTCCCAACTAATCCAAGCAAGTTTTGGATTTTTTTTCTAATTATTTTTCCTCTCAAATCAGTTCTGAAAATTATTTGGAGCCTGAGTGATTTCCAAAGCAAGTACCCTTTTGCATTTGAGTTTTGACCTCAAACCAACTCTCCTGGTTAGTCCTTTGTACCCACAACTCAGAACCATCTTGATCCACTCCTCTTTTCAAATTTTTGAAAATTCAGTCTCTGCAAGTTTGGACCAGATTTGCCAAATTTGATGAAATTCATATCTACACTCCTCCAAAATTTCCACCAAAATTCAGGCAGCCTACTTGAGCAATGAGAAGCCACTCCACCAAAAATTAGCTCAAGGAAAAATCACTAGAGGCCAAATTCATTCTGTCGAACACCTTGCATGCACTGTTGTTGTTCAAAATTCAGTAAAATTCAGTTTCAGCGTCGTTTTCGTCCGTCAGTTTCTATCACGCGTAGACAGTGCGCTTGGCTCGATGCTCGTAGCCCCTCCCTCTTGTCCGGAGCATCACACACGTGTGTGGAGCCTTCCTGGCATCGGTGGCGCGCTGGCCCGCCCTCGCCGGCGTCTTCTGCGGCGTCGGGACCTCCCGTGGCGGCCGACAGAAGGCACACCACGGCAGAATGCCGTTCAGCGCCGCCCAAAGCCCCTTGGCTCTCCGCGTGTCCTTGCCATGCCAGTGCATGCCCGTGGCCCCGTCGCCGTGGCCCGGCAAGCACGGAACGTGCTCCCTGCCGCCGACAGGCCGCGCCACCCCCGTTCCGTCGAGCTCGCCCATAACACCAAATCCCAGCCCGTTTAGCACCTAAATGGGACCGGTGGACCTCAACGACGAAGCCCAAGCCCCTAATCCCACTGCACATCCCCGGCACCGCCGTAATCACTCGCCGGAGATCCCCGTTCACGGCAACCGCCTCGGGCCGCCTATAAAAAGGGCCCCCGAGCTCACCCTCGTGCACGCAGCATCACCACTCCTCACCAACGCCACGCCAGGCCACTAGGAGGACCTCAAGGAGGTCTCCTCCCCCAACTCCGGCCGCCCCGATCCGCCTCGGCCTCCACCACGATTCGCCCCGGTGAGGCCATCTCCGGTGCCCAAACCCCGTCAGTCACCCTCTCTAGCTACCAGGAGCCTAACCCCCTCTTCAATTTGACCTCTGCAGCCCTCTCCGATGAGTCCCTCGACCACCCGAGCCGCCGTCTGCCGGAGCAAAGCTCGCCGTCGACGTGGTACTCGCCGGCGACCACCACCACCACCAACCGATGCGGAATGGCGCCCTGAGAACGGAGGTACCCTCCGATCCCCCTGCCTCGCCGTGGATCGCCGCCGGCGACCACCGCGGCTCTCGGGCGCCGACGAGCTTCGTTCCCCCCCCCCTTTTTGAAGTTTAAACCTGACGAGTGGGACCCCACCGTCAGCCTCTCTGCTCTCTCTATTGAAACGTTTTCTAGAAGCGCCTTCGGGCAAAGTACGTTTTCCCTTGGGGCTGGCGTAGTTTCTGCCGAAGCGTTTCTGTTTTTATAAGCTAGCCCCTGGAAACTTTCTGTTTCATTACAGATGAGTCCCTGGGCAAAAACCCTTATCACTTTTAAACAGAAAAGTATTTTTGATTGATTCTTTTTCTGTTCTCTTTAAAATTTTGTCTAGTTTTTATCAGATTTATTTGAAAAATATTTGGTATACTTTTTGTGCACCCCTTGGTATTTACGACAGCGCACGTATTTTCTTTATACCGTAGATACCGAAGGAGGTGACGGAGCCGCGAACTTCACCGAGCTAGGCTCCGACTACTCTGAACCAGGCAAGCATGTTTGAACTTTTGATATGATGAGTGTCTTGGCATGTTTTGCATTTAGTTAGTTTTATGGCATGTTGAGAAGCATATCGATGAACGTTATTTTATGCGATAATGAGGTAAGTGAGTTCGATGATCCATAAGTGGACGGATGTGAGTATGAATGGCCATGTGTTGGCATGAGGATAGGTGAGATGGCAGTGTTGTAGCATGACAGTCTTATGCCAGACTATGTGACTTCAGTGTCGAACTGTATTGGTCCAGTTCCTCTCATTTCCTTCCCTGTACTACCACATGTTTTCCGCAAGGAATATGGTTTAGTAAGTTGCGAACCGCTCTTCTGGTACACACCAAAAGGAGAGGCCGTGATGATGGTTCCATGGCCCTGGATTAAAGCCAGTCACCCGATCAGGGGGCATGGGTGTTTCCGGTTGGGACCGAGAGGGGGGCACCCCTTAGAGCGCGCGTATATAAATTTGATCCCATGCTATTCGAGATTGTGATCTCCCCGTCTCAAAAGTTTTTCTTGGACGATGTCTAGGGTGATTCCTAGCATCGAGAGGTAGGATGGGTGTGTACTGGTTAGCTGTGTTTTCTTCCGAAACACCGTAAACGGAACTAGTCCTTCGTGACTACGGAAATCCGTTGGCTGTGGGAAAATTTTGTACAAACTCTGCAGAGTCATATATTCCTCCAAATCATCTATTCCATGTCCAAATTCGTATTATCTTATCCTAATCAAAATGTCAGTTTTGATGGCAGAGACTCCGGTGATTCGCATGAGTGCTAATTCCGGTTAAATGATTATTCTTGTGGACGGACTAACCCATTTATTCTTATGAATTAAATGTTTATTATGAGTATATTTACTTGTGAATAAAAGCCCTTTCTGCGATGTCGCACAGACGTCCGACTGTGGCATTGTTGTATTTTATTTTCCTTTAAAGCCCTTTCTGTGATGTCGCTCAGACGTCCGACTGTGGCATTGTTGTATTTTACTTTCTGTTAAAGCCCTTTCTGTGATGTCGCCCTGACGTCCGACCGTGGCATTTATTTTAAAGCCCTTTCTGTGATGTCGCCCCGACGTCCGACTGTGGCATTTCTTTTAAAGCCGTTTCTGTGATGTCGCCCCGACGTCCGACCGTGGCATTTCTTTTAAAGCCCTTTTTGTGATGTCGCTTCGACATCCGACTGTGGTATTTCTTTTAAAGCCCTTTATGTGGTGTCGGTAAGACGCCCGACTGAGGCATCATTTCCTTATATTTATTTGTTCACCTTTCGAGGCGTCGCTTCAGACACCCGATCGGTAGTTATTTATGTTTTGTTGGGATTTCAGGCGGACTACCGCTGTTTCCCTTTAACTTACCTTGTTATGCTAATTTTTGAATGTACATTGGTGAATTATTCATGACGCATCCATGCATGCATTTGTTATATCTTACGTCCGAACTGTCTTGCGAGTACTTTCAAAGTATTCACTGGCTTGTTGATTTGGCCAGATGCTGACGAAGGCGATCTCATGGATGAAGAGTTTGATAGCGAGTCCGACACCTAGAGGAGTCCCAGTCAGTCTCGTGCGACCCTGGATTTGGTCACTGTTTTATATCCGCTTCCACTACCAAATAAATTCATCGAGCCTCACCTCGACTCTCGATGAGATGACAGACTTAGAGTCTTGTATTTCTCTCCCCGCTGTGTTTTTCCACCACCGCCCTATCCTCGAGTCAGTAGTATGCCTCCACACCACTGTGTCATGTCTGCCATTATGTATAATTATTGGCGTGCTTGTAATAATTTGGTTGAGCAACCGTAGTTCGACCCTGTAATATACTTTATGCTACTGGCTTATTGTATCAAGAATTTGTCTACCAGTGAGGAGGATTTCTCTCATACTGGACTCAAAAGATTGGTTTCTCAATAAATATTTTTATTGGAAAACCGGTCGTGACAAGCTTGGTACCAGAGCCAGGCTGACTGTAGGAAGCCACTAGGTGCGATCGCTAATTGGTTATTAGCATGATAGAGCTAGGTTATATTTTTGCAATTGTAGTCACTTTCTGTCAGTCAGCATAAATTTATGATCTGACCATGCAGAATTTTTGCCTACTTTTGTAGATGGCCGACAACAGCTGCGAGTGTCAGACCTTCGCCAACGTTCCCGATGGGTTCGTCAAGCTTCTTTCCTTCATCGTTCAGGTCGCGATGGGGCCATCTGTGCGCCCAGTCTTCACACTCTGCCAGCACCGAGTCAACGACAGTCTGACTATGCACCAGGCCACGGTGCAGTTCAAGGGAGGGCGTGGTGAGTTACGCCGCTTCTGGTTCGTGGGAAGAGCCATGCCTACGGAGAGGCATGCTATGCAGATGGCAGCCCGCGAGGCGATAGCTCGTCTCAGGGATGTCCTTCCCATGATGAAGACTCGTCGTTACCGTTATCTTCCGTGCCATGTGCCTTACACCTGTCACTACGCATACTCCTGCCCCAGAGGAGAACGAGACGAGGCTTTTGAGATGCTCATTGAGTATCTCCGGGCCCTGGAGGCAGCCTTCGACAACCTGGTGGACGACTTCGTAGCTACCCGCATGGACTCAGTTCATGGCTGTGCTGCCAACAGGAGGGAGCTCCTACCCATCGCACCGCCACTGACTTTTGTCTCTTCCTCAACATCTTTTACGCATACTCGTCGCCTGCCTTCTACCGAAGAATTCAACCAAGTCATTGCACCCACTTCAGCGCGCACTGCACCACCCTTCGCGCCCACTCTTGTACGTGTTGCTCCGCCCCTGGCAACCGCTCCATCCACTCTGCGCAACACTACACGTATGGAGCCCATTAGCGAGGAGGAAGTCGAGTCCCCAACCTCGCTATGCCTTGCCCTCGGCAGGGCAAAGGAGGTCGTCAACATCTCTGCCTGAGTACGCTTAGCTGCCATGTAATGTACCGCTTTGTAAGATATGTACATAGGTTGTGAGAAGTAGCCTGTTTGCGCATCATGTAGGATCTGGAGAAGTGCACTAGCCTAAATAACATGTCAGGATTATGAACACATATCCTGAGTGATGTACTGTATAATTACCGCCCGCGTGTAAGATATGTAATGAGCAGTCCTTCTCCGTGCGCGAGTCGATTTGTTTTTCTTAAGTAAGCTGAGTTATTTAATTCTATTTGCCAGCTTTATGCATTTATGGATTTTTTTGCGACTCTTTCCGCTTTTCTTATAAGTTTTACAAAAATATTTTCCCCAGAGTGAAAAATGTCTCGTCCTTGGACTCGCTCCATGCCAATTCCACCAGAGGAAAATTATGATGCACCACCCAGCAACGAGTTCACCCAGGGACAGTCAAACCAACAGGGCAGTGAATCGGCACTTTCACAAATGTGCCGCCTTTATGAGCAGAGTCAGCAACAACATCGGGAAATGATGAACCAAGTCATCAACATGGGAAATCATCATGGACAGTATCAGCAGCATTCCAAGTTATCTGAGCTACAGAAGACATGTCCTCAAACATTTTCTCACACTGACAAACCCCTTGAAGCCGAGGGTTGGCTTCGAGATATGGAGAGAAAATATAATTATTGCAAAATGTTCAGACCCCGAGAAGGTATTGTATGCTCCGCACTATCTCACAGGAGCAGCCGCATCGTGGTGGGAGAATTTTCTGCACATGCATCCCAACGAAAATGACATAACCTGGGATGATTTCAAGGAAGGTTTCCGTGGTGCACACATTCCTAAGAGTATTATGAAAATCAAGAAGAGAGAATTCGATGACCTCAAACAAAGGAACATGACAGTGTCAGATTACAACAGTCAATTTACTCTATTGTCCCGCTACGCCAATGAAGAGCGTATGACTGAAATCAAGAAGATGGAGAAATTCCTTGACGGTCTGGCGCCCGCGCTTAAATGCCAACTGGTCGTGCACACTTTTCCTGATTTTAAAACATGGGTAGACAAAGCCATTACTCTGGAAAATGAGACACGCAGTCTGGAAGATATCCGCAAGCGAAAAAGGGACCAGACTTATCATGCTCGCAATCACCGAAGCAAGACAGATTTTCAAAAGGGTGGGACACACAAATTCTCATCCAATGTCTCACGCCCAATCAAGAATTTTCATGCAAGGGACAAGGAATTCACCTATCGCCCCGGCGTTACTTGTTACGCTTGTGGAGAAGAAGGGCACTATGCCAAACAGTGCCCCAAGCCAAGGAATTCAACCCCAAAGCCGAACAACGGCAACAATTCCGTGCCCAAGCGAAACAATTTCAATCCCAACAATAACCACAGGAAGGGTCATCTGAACCACGTAACCAAAGAGGAGGCACAAAATGCTCCGGATATCGTACTCGGTACGTTTCCTGTCAACACAATACCTGCAATGGTTTTGTTTGATTCTGGAGCTTCTCACTCTTTCATTTCGAAAAGTTTTGCTTTGCAAAATAATTTTTCGATGCTTCCCCTGGAGAAATCCATGACCATCAAGTCCCCTGGGATTCAGCAAGTTACTCAGAATTACTGTCAGAATGTGGTCATTGAGTTCGAAGGATTGGAGTTTCACGCAAATCTTATTGTGTTGGAAAATAAAGGACTGGATGTCATCCTAGGGATGGATTGGCTAACCACCAATAAGGGTTTTATCGACTGTTTCAACAGGACCGTAATTCTCACACACCACCAAGGGAAGACAATAAGAGTATCAGCCAAGGAAGGAAATATACCCCGGCAACTGAGATTGAATAAGGTGGACGTTTCTGAGCTAAACAAGGTTCCAGTAGTGTGTGAATTTCCAGATGTATTCCCTAAAGAGCTACCAGGCATGCCACCAGAACGAGAAATAGAATTCCGCATTAAGCTAGCACCACGAACCACTCCCATATACAAGAAACCATACAGAATGGCACCATCCGAGTTGATCGAGTTGAAGAAGCAAATAAAGGAATTACTGGAAAAGGGATACATTCGAGCCAGCTCCTCACCTTGGGGATCACCAATTTTATTTGCCAAAAAGAAGGATGGAACGCTGAGATTGTGTATTGACTATCGAGCACTTAACATGGTCACAGTCAAAAACAAATACCCGATGCCAAGGATAAACGATTTGTTTGATCAACTCGCTCAGGCCAAGGTATTCTCAAAAATTGACTTAAGGTCAGGATACCATCAATTGAAGGTACGAACGGAAGATATCCCCAAAACAGCCTTCACCTCCAGATATGGACTGTACGAGTTCACAGTGATGCCATTTGGATTAACTAACGCCCCAGCATATTTTGTTCACCTCATGAACAAAGTATTTATGAAGTTTATGGACAAGTTCGTCGTGGTATTCATCGACGATATTCTGGTATACTCCAAGACACCAGAAGAGCAAGCAGAACATCTCAGGATTGTGCTAGGAGAGCTAAGAAAACACCAATTGCATGCCAAGTTCAGCAAGTGCGAATTTTGGCTAAGACAAGTAGGCTTTCTAGGCCACGTGCTGACCCAAGACGGTATCACAGTGGACCCAGAGAAAGTCAAGGCCGTACTTGGCTGGAAGTCACCAGCCAGCATAACGGACATACGGAGTTTCTTGGGAATGGCAGGATATTACCGCAGATTTATTGAAGGATTTTCCACCATAGCCAAGCCTATGACGCAGTTACTCAAGAAAGATAAGAAGTTTGAATGGACAGAAACCTGTGAGAAAAGTTTCCAAGAACTAAAACGGAAGTTAACGACAGCACCGGTATTAATTGTCCCCGACATACACAAGAATTTTGAAGTATATTGTGACGCGTCCAGAAAGGGTCTCAGATGCGTGTTGATGCAGGAAGGCAAGGTTGTCGCCTACGCTTCAAGGCAACTTCGCAAGCATGAGGAAAATTATCCCACTCATGACTTAGAAATGGCAGCAGTTATTCATGCACTCAAGGAATGGAGGCATTTCTTACTTGGGAATCGATGTGAAATATATACGGATCACAAAAGTCTCAAATATATTTTCACACAGCCAGAACTAAACTTACGGCAACGACGTTGGTTGGAGTTAGTAAAGTATTATGATGTTGGTATCCATTACCATCCAGGGAAAGCAAATGTAGTGGCCGATGCCCTTAGTCCGAACCCCAGCTCCGAAGAAAACTATCTGCACAGCTTGAGGCCCGAATGCCATCAAGAATTTGCCAAGCTCAACTTGATAATGGTAGCAGAAGGCACCATATCAAACTTGGAAATACAACCCAACCTTGTGGAGAAAATTAAAGAAGCTCAGCCGGGTCACACCAGCATCGAAGGCATCAAAAGGAAGTTGAGTATGGGCAAGGCCTCGGAATTCATCATAGACAAAGAAGGAATATTATGGTACGGAGAAAGGCTCTGCGTGCCAAACATAGAAGACCTTAAACAGCAAATTTTAGCTGAAGCACACACCACTCCATATTCAATCCACCCTGGAGGAACCAAAATGTATAAAGATATTCAGGAAAGATTTTGGTGGCACGGTATGAAGAGGGACATAGCCGCCCTCATTGCATGTTGCGACTCATGTCAACGCATAAAAGCTGAGCATCAGAGACCAGCCGGACTACTGCAACCTAACAAAATACCTGAGTGGAAATGGGATGAAATAGGGATGGATTTTATTGTCGGACTACCTCGGTCACGACACGGGAATAATGCCATATGGGTCATCACTGACAGGTTGACCAAAGTGGCACACTTTATTCCAGTGAAGACAACCTACAACACTCATAGGCTTGCCGGGATTTATCTTTCCCGCATAGTTTGTCTGCACGGTGTCCCGAAGACTATAATATCCGACAGAGGCACTCAGTTCGTCTCAAGATTTTGGGAGCATTTACAACAGGCTCTGGGAACCCAACTAGCCTTCAGTACCGCATACCACCCACAGACTGATGGACAAACAGAACGCGTAAACCAGGTTTTAGAAGACATGCTGAGAGCATGTGTCCTCACATATGGAACCAGTTGGGAAGAAAGCCTGCCATACGCCGAGTTCGCGTATAACAATAGCTACCAGGCCAACCTACAAATGGCACCATTTGAGGCTTTATACGGACGAAGATGTCGTACCCCGTTAAATTGGTCAGAGACCGGGGACAGCCGCATCTTCGGACCAGACATGCTCAGAGAAGCCGAGGATAAGGTCAAGCTAATCAGAGACCGACTTAAGACCGCTCAAAGTTGACAGAAGAGTTATTATGATCAGAAACATCGTAGGGTCAGCTTTGAACCCGGTGAGTTCGTATACCTGAGAGTGTCCCCTATGAGAGGATTGCAACGGTTTAAGATTAAAGGAAAGTTAGCACCAAGATTCATTGGACCATTCTGCATAGTGGCACGAAGAGGCACTGTAGCCTACCAGCTAGACTTACCCGAAGACTTGTCCGACATTCACGACGTGTTCCACGTCTCTCAGTTAAGGAAGTGCGTAAGCAACCCAGAGAAACAAGTATTCCCATGAAAACATTGACGTGCAGCCAGACCTCACTTATCGGGAACGTCCCGTAAGAATATTAGAGGAGTCTGAAAGGAGGACCCGACAGAAGACCATCAAGTTTTTCAGAGTCCAGTGGAGCAATCACACCGACAGTGAAGCAACTTGGGAAAGCGAGGATTTTCTTCGGACAGAGCATCCACACTTATTTAAGGATCAGATGAAATCTCGGGGACGAGATTTTTCCTAAGGGGGTAGGTGTTGTGACACTCCAAAATTTTAATTTGGTTTTTATCAAAAACCTTGTGGTTTTCGTTTTCTTTGAAAAGAGGCCATTTAAATTTTTCTTTCAGAAAACCTTCCTCTTAAAAACTTCCTTTGCTTTGGCAAGGATTTTATCTTTTCAAACTTTGGTGTTTGATCTTTTGAAACTTCTTCTCTGTTGGTTCTCTCTCAAATTTATTTTGGGAGTTTAATCTTTTTATTTTAAAATGAAACTCTATGAAAAACTTGGATTTTCATATCTTGAAAACCACCCATGACTTTGCATTTTTGCCCATGTGATAAAACCCCTCCAAAACCTCCCCCACACCTTGTGATCAACCTAAGTTCTCTGTCCCAACTAATCCAAGCAAGTTTTGGATTTTTTTTCTAATTATTTTTCCTCTCAAATCAATTCTGAAAATTATTTGGAGCCTGAGTGATTTTCAAAGCAAGTACCCTTTTGCATTTGAGTTTTGACATCAAACCAACTCTCCTGGTTAGTCCTTTGTACCCACAACTCAGAACGATCTTGATCCACTCCTCCTCTTTTCAAATTTTTCAAAATTCAGTCTCTACAAGTTTGGACCAGATTTGCCAAATTTGATGAAATTCATATCTACACTCCTCCAAAATTTCCACCAAAATTCAGGCAGCCTACTTGAGCAATGAGAAGCCACTCCACCAAAAATCAGCTCAAGGAAAAATCACCAGAGGACAAATTCATTCTGTCGAACACCTTGCATGCACTGCTGCTGTTCAAAATTCAGTAAAATTCAGTTTCAGTGTCATTTTCGTCCGTCAGTTTCTATCACGCGTAGACAGTGCGCTTGGCTCGATGCTCGTAGCCCCTCCCTCTTGTCCGGAGCTTCACACGCGTGCGTGGAGCCTTCCTGGCATCGCTGGCGCGCTGGCCCGCCCTCGCTGGCGTCTTCTACGGCGTCGGGACCTCCCGTGGCAGCCGACAGAAGGCACACCATGGTAGAACGCTGTTCAGCGCCACCCAAACCCCCTTGGCTCTCCGCGTGTCCCTGCCGTGCCAGCGCACGCCCGTGGCACCGTCGCCGTGGCCCGGCAAGCACGGAACATGCTCCCTGCCGCCGACGGGCCGCCACCCCCGTTCCGTCGAGCTCGCCCATAACACCAAATCCCAGCCCGTTTAGCACCTAAATGGGACCGGTGGACCTCAACAACGAAGCCCAAGCCCCTAATCCCACTGCACATCTCCGGCACCGCCGTAATCACTCGCCGGAGATCCCCGTTCACGGCAACCGCCTCGGGCCGCCTATAAAAAGGGCCCCCGAGCTCACCCTCGTGCACGCAGCATCACCACTCCTCACCAACGCCACGCCAGGCCACTAGGAGGACCTCAAGGAGGTCTCCTCCCCCAACTCCGTCCGCCCCGATCCGCCTCGGCCTCCACCACGATTCGCTCCGGTGAGGCCATCTCCGGTGCCCAAACCCCGTCCGTCACCCTCTTTTAGCTACCAGGAGCCTAGCCCCCTCTTCAATTTGACCTCTGCAGCCCTCTCCGACGAGTCCCTTGACCACCCGAGCCGCCATCCGCCGGAGCAAAGCTCGCCGTCGACGTGGTACTCGCCGGCGACCACCAGCACCACCAACCGACGCGGAATGGCGCCCTGAGCACGGAGGTACCCTCCGATCCCCCTGCCTCGCCGTGGATCGCCGCCGGCGACCACCGCGGCTCTCGGGCGCCGACGAGCTTCGTTCCCCCCCCCCTTTTTGAAGTTTAAACCTGACGAGTGGGACCCCACCGTCAGCCTCTCTGCTCTCTCTATTGAAACGTTTTCTGGAAGCGCCTTCGGGCAAAGTACGTTTTCCCTTGGGGCTGGCGTAGTTTCTGTTGAAGCGTTTCTGTTTTTATAAGCTAGCACTGGAAACTTTTTGTTTCATTACAGATGAGTCCCTGGGCAAAAACCCTTATAAACTTTAAACAGAAAAGTATTTTTGATTGATTCTTTTTCTGTTCTCTTTAAAATTTTGTCTAGTTTTTTATCAGATTTATTTGAAAAATATTTGGTATACTTTTTGTGCACCCCTTGGTATTTACGACAGCGCACGTATTTTCTTTATATCGTAGATACTGAAGGAGGTGACGGAGCCGCGAACTTCACCGAGCTAGCCTCCGACTACTCTGAACCAGGCAAGCATGTTTGAAATTTTGATATGATGAGTGTCTTGGCATGTTTTGCATTTAGTTAGTTTTATGGCATGTTGAGAAGCATATCGATGAACGTTATTTTATGCGATAATGAGGTAAGTGAGTTCGATGATCCATAAGTGGACGGATGTGAGTATGAATGGCCATGTGTTGGCATGAGGATGGGTGAGATGGCAGTGTTGTAGCATGCCAGTCTTATGCCAGACTATGTGACTTCAGTGTCAAACCGTATCGGTCCAGTTGCTCTCATTTCCTTCCCTGTACTACCACATGTTTTCCGCAAGGAATATGGTTTAGTAAGTTGCGAACCGCTTTTCTGGTACACACCGAAAGGAGAGGCCATGATGATGGTTCCATGGCCCTGGATTAAAGCCAGTCATCCGGTCAGGGGGCATGGGTGTTTCCGGTTGGGACCGAGAGGGGGGCACCCCTTAGAGCGCGCGTATATAAATTTGATCCCATGCTATTCGAGATTGTGATCTCCCCGTCTCAAAAGTTTTTCTTGGACGATGTCTAGGGTGATTCCTAGCATCGAGAGGTAGGATGGGTGTGTACTAGTTAGCTATGTTTTCTTCCGAAACACCGTAAACGGAACTAGTCCTTCGTGACTACGGAAATCCGTTGGCTGTGGGAAAATTTTGTACAAACTCTGCAGAGTCATATATTCCTCCAAATCATCTATTCCATGTCCAAATTTGTATTATCTTATCCTAATCAAAATGTCAGTTTTGATGGCAGAGACTCCGGTGATTCGCATGAGTGCTAATTCCGGTTAAATGATTGTTCCTGTGGACGGACTAACCCATTTATTCTTATGAATTAAATGTTTATTATGAGTATATTTACTTGTGATTAAAAGCCCTTTCTGCGATGTCGCACAGACGTCCGACTGTGGCATTGTTGTATTTTATTTTCCTTTAAAGCCCTTTCTGTGATGTCGCTCAGACGTCCGACTGTGGCATTGTTGTATTTTACTTTCTGTTAAAGCCCTTTCTGTGATGTCGCCCCGACGTCCGACCGTGGCATTTCTTTTAAAGCCCTTTCTGTGATGTCGCCCCGACGTCCGACTGTGGCATTTCTTTTAAAGCCCTTTCTGTGATGTCGCCCTGACGTCCGACCGTGGCATTTCTTTTAAAGCCCTTTTTGTGATGTCGCCTCGACATCCGACTGTGGTATTTCTTTTAAAGCCCTTTATGTGGTGTCGCTAAGACGCTCGACTGTGGCATCATTTCCTTATATTTATTTGTTCAACTTTCGAGGCGTCGCTTCAGACACCCGATCGGTAGTTATTTATGTTTTGTTGGGATTTCAGGCGGACTACCGCCGTTTCCCTTTTACTTAACTTGTTATGCTAATTTTTGAATGTACATTGGTGAATTATTCATGATGCATCCATGCATGCATTTGTTATATCTTACGTCCGAACTGTCTTGCGAGTACTTTCAAAGTACTCACTGGCTTGTTGATTTGGCCAGATGCTGACGAAGGCGATCTCATGGATGAAGAGTTTGATAGCGAGTCCGACACCTAGAGGAGTCCCAGTCAGTCTCGTGCGACCCTGGATTTGGTCACTGTTTTATATCCGCTTCCGCTACCAAATAAATTCATCGAGCCTCACCTCGACGCTCGATGAGATGACAGACTTAGAGTCTTGTATTTCTCTCCCCGCTGTGTTTTTCCACCATCGCCCTATCCTGGAGTCAGTAGTATGCCTCCACACCACTGTGTCATGTCTGCCATTATGTATAATTATTGGCGTGCTTGTAATAATTTGGTTGAGCAACCGTAGTTCGACCCTGTAATATATTTTATGCTACTGGCTTATTGTATCAAGAATTTGTCTACCAGTGAGGAGGATTTCTCTCATACTGGACTCAAAAGATTGGTTTCTCAATAAATATTTTTATTGGAAAACCGGTCGTGACACGGCCGAGCACGCCGCACTATCACGATGGGCATGATCTAGCTCTGCCGCCGGACAGCGCCCAGAGCGCCGCTAAGGTGCCTGCTCCGACCATTAGCTCGGAGCCGACTGGGCCAGTCGGGAACAGACGGTTGGACGCCGCCCCAAGAGCCGCAATCTCTACGGCGATAGAGCCGAATACCAGCCTAGTCCTTTGTAAGGCTTGTGACTCCAAGGTGCCGGACTCCGTTCCGGACTCCGAATCTTCCGCACCCCTTCCGATCGAACCCGATTGGGCTCCGATCATGGAGTTCACCGCTGCGGACGTCTTTCAGCACTCGCCCTTTGGCGATATCCTTAATTCACTAAAGTCTCTCTCTTTGTCAGGAGAGCCCTGGCCGGACTATGGTCAGCATGGTTGGGATGCGGACGACGAAGAAATTCGAAACCCACCCGCCACCCACTTTGTAGCCACTGTCGACGATCTAACCGACATGCTCGACTTCGACTCCGAAGACATCGACGGTATGGACGCCGATGAAGGAGACGACCAAGAACCAGCACCAATAGGGCACTGAAAAGCCACCTCGTCATATGACATATACATGGTGGACACCCCCAAAGCAAGGGATGGCGATGAAAAAACGAAGGACGACCCCTCCAAGAAGCAACCCAAGCGCCGACGTCAGCGGCGCCGCTCTAAATCCCACCAAAGCAAAAATGGTGAGCCCAGCACTGGAGACAACAACACCCCGGACAGTGTCAAAGACAACCCCCTCCAACAGGATTCAGCGCAAGAGGACGAAAAAGCCAGCCCTCATGAGAGAGCGGCAGACAGGGAGGTCGAGGACGATAATTATATGCCTCCCTCCGAAGACGAGGCAAGCCTCGACGACGACGAATTCGTCATGCCAGAGGATGCCGTCGAACAAGAGTGTTTCAAACGCAGGCTTAGGGCCACGGCGAGCAGCCTCAAGAAAAAACAACAACAGCTTAATTAAAGCTGACCAAGACTTGCTAGCTGACAGATGGACTGAAGTCCTCGCGGCCGAAGAGTATAAACTCGAACGCCCCTCCAAGAGCTAACCAAAGCGCAGGCTGCTACCCCAACTAGAGGAGGAAGCAACCAAACCTACATCACCAGCATACGATGCGCTCGATCGGCCACCCCGTGGCCGCGACAGAGAGGCCTTTCGGCCCTCAACCCAAGCCGCACCCCGGCGCCTCTCCAAGAATACCGGAGCACGGGGAAACGCAACAGACCTGCGAGACATATTGGAGGATAAGGCAAGGCAAACAAGATCGATCTACGGATCGCGTGGGCGCCCCACATGACGTGACGATAACCGTCACGCCGGATATGATAAATATGGCCAGGCCGAATACAACAGACAAAGCTCATCCGAGCTGCATCGCGATATAGCCCTGTACAGGGGCGCCGCACACCCACTATGCTTCATAGACGAAGTAATGGATCATCAAATCCCCGAGGGTTTTAAACCCGTAAACATCGAATCATACTATGGCATAACAGATCCCACGGTATGGATCGAGGATTATCTCCTTCATATCCACATGGCCCGTGGTGATGATCTACACGCCATCAAATACCTCCCGCTCAAGCTTAAAGGACCAGCTCGGCATTGGCTTAACAGCTTGCCAGCAGAGTCAATTAGTTGCTGGGAAGACCTAGAATCTGCGTTCCTTGACAACTTCCAGGGCACTTATGTGCGACCACCAGACGCCGATGACCTAAGCCACATAATCCAGCAGCCAGAGGAATCGGCCAGACAATTCTGGACACGGTTCCTAACCAAGAAAAACCAAATAGTCGACTGTCCGGACGCCGAGGCCCTTGCAGCCATCAGGCACAACATCCGAGACGAATGGCTTGCCCGGCACCTAGGACAGGAAAAGCCGAAATCTATGGCAGCCCTCATGACACTCATGACCCGCTTTTGCGCGGGAGAAGACAGCTGGCTAGCTCGTAGCAACAACATAACCAAGAGCCCTGGCAATTCGGATACCAAGGACAACAATGGCAGGTCACGTCGCAACAAGCACAAGCGCCGCATTAACGGCGACAATACTGAGGATAAGGCAGTTAATGTCGGATTCAGAGGCTCTAAACCCTGTCAGCGGAAGAAGCAATTCAAAAGAAACCCTCCGGGCCCATCCAGTTTAGACCGGATACTCAATCGCTCGTGCCAGATACACGGCACCCCCTAACAACCAGCCAACCACACCAACAGGGATTGTTGGGTGTTCAAGCAGGCAGGCAAGTTAAGTACCGAAACCAGAGACAAGGGGCTGCGTAGTGATGACGAGGAGGAGCCCCGGCCGCCGAACAACAGAGAACACAAGGGCTTCCCCCCGCAAGTGCGGAAGGTGGACATGATATACGCAACCCATATCCCCAAAAGGGAGCGGAAGCATGCTCTCAAGGATTTTTATGCGTTGGAGCCAGTCGCCCCAAAGTTCAACCCATGGTCCTCCTGCCCGATCACTTTTGATCGAAGGGACCACCCCACTAGCATTCGCCACGGCAGATTCGCCGCATTGGTCCTAGACCCAATCATTGACGGATTTCACCTCACTAGAGTCCTCATGGACGGCGACAGCAGCCTGAACCTGCTTTATCAGGATACAGTGCGAAAAATGGGTATAGATCCCTCAAGGATTAAACCCACAAAGACAACCTTTAAAGGCGTCATACCAGGTGTAGAAGCCAGCTGTACAGGCTCGGTTACACTCGAAGTGGTCTTTGGATCCCCGGATAATTTCCGAAGCGAAGAGTTAATCTTCGACATAGTCCCATTCCGCAGTGGCTATCACGCCCTACTCGGACGAACCGCATTCGCAAAATTCAATGCGGTGCCGCACTACGCATATCTCAAGCTCAAGATGCCAGGTCCTCGCGGAGTCAGTACGGTAAATGGAAACACCGAACGCTCTCTCCGAACGGAGGAGCACACAGCGGCCCTGGCGGCGGAAGTACAGAGTAGCCTCTCAAGGCAATTCTCCAATCCGGGTGTTAAATGTCCGGACAACGTCAAGCGCGCCCGTAGTAACCTACAACAAAACCGGCTGGCACGTTCCGAGCAAGCATAGCAGTGCGGCCTCAACCCCAGCCCTCGCCAGATGGTGATATCGGTACCACGCGTACATAATTACGCTTTGGAAATACCATGGGCATAAGGGGAGGGGCACAACTACGGCACACCTAGAATGCGGCTCAACCGCACTAAGGGGCTCCCTATTCTGCCGTTTCCTTTTTTATATACTTTCAGGACCCAACTATTCGGAAGGCCTGTCCGGCAATACACTCGCCAAACACACGATGCAACAGCCAGGGAGAGAACAAGCCACGTCAAATGTCTAGGTGGTCTCTATAAACGAGCTAAATACCTGTTTTACTTAAAGTCCCGCAGCTTGCCCCTGGAGGGGGACATGTCAAATAATCACATCTCTTGCTTATCGCACTATTTGTATCGTTCTGCTTTCATAGTAGCCCTTTTTAATAAACAATATATAGCTCTTATCTATTATTGTATTCATCTATTTTTATACAAATATGTTCAGTCATGACATTATGCAACCGTACACTTTGGTACGGCCAATACACCAGGGGCTTAAGCACCCCATAACACGGTGTGAGAAGACCGAACACTCTCATGAGTGCGGCACCCCGAACTTATAGCACTATATGCATCGGCTCCGAATCATGTCTTGGGTTAATAGTTGGGTTTGCCCGGCTCCCATATTTTGGTACCTTACGTTCCGCAATGTTGGCTAAGGTAGCGCTGGGAGAACTACTGCGATTGTGCCCCAGTTGAGCTGGGTTAACACCTCAGTAGAGAAAGCTAAAACTAACTGTCATGATAGTGCGAGAGACCAGTCGCTGTTCGCGAGGTTTTTCAAGTCCTTAAAGACTTATGCCGCATAGAGCGAGGAACCGGACTTATCCGTCCTAGGCGTGGATAGCGCCCCGAACTCGGTCTTCCGAATACTAGGGGCTTCGCCGAAATTTAAAATTATAGAATTCTATGGCCAAGTGAGAGTGATAAAGCATTATAAGTCCGACGGCCTGGTTCATTGTGCTGAGCACCTCCCTAGATGGACCCAAGAATGGGAACAAGAGCGCTCAGGTTTATCCCGAACACCCCAGCACTCGTGGCATGGGGGTCGAAGCCGACGACTTGCATCTCTCAGATTTGATAAACGGCCGCACAGAAGGTAATATTTTAAATTAACAAGCGTTGCTTAACGCGTATGAACAAAGTTTTCAGCGTACAGGATAACAGATGCGAGTCTACTCAAAAATTACATCTTTGGAGTATTCACCCGCTATACGGCGGGCACCCTTCAGGAGGCCCTTATAATACATCTCGGGCGTGCGATACTCCTTGCCCAGCGGTGGCACGTCCGTCACAAGCTTCTCTGCGTCCATCTTGCCCCAGTGCACTTTAGCACGGGCAAGAGCCCGACGGGCACCTTCAATACAGACGGAGCGCTTGATGACTTCAATCCATGGACACGCGTCCACCAGACGCCGCACCAGACCGAAGTAGCTCCCAGGCATGGCTTCTGTAGGCCACAATCGAACTATGAGGCCCTTCATGGCCTGTTCGGCCACCTTGTGGAGCTCGACCAGCTGCTTCAGTTGGTCACTCAAGGGCACCGGATGTCCGGCCTCAGCATATTGAGACCAGAACAACTTTTCCATCAAGCTCCCCTCCTCGGCTCGGTAGAATGCGACAGCTTCAGACACACTACGCAGTAGATCGGCGAAAGCTCCTGGAGAGCTCCGGATTCGGGTAAGTAACAGATAATTCACTTTTATATGCTTGCTTTTCATAAAGAATGCCTACCCGCCACTATTTTCTTTATTGCCTCGATCTCCTGGAGGGCCTTCTGGGCTTCGGCCTTAGCGGTTTTGGCACTCTCAAGAGCCAAGGCGAGCTTGGACTCTCGAGTCTTCGAGTCACGCTCCAAACCCTCGTGTTTCTCCACGAGAGCCTGAAGCTCTTGCCGCACCTCCGCCACCCGTGCCTCCTGCTTCTCTCGCTCGGTGCGCTCCAAGGCCGCACTGTTTTCGGCCTTGGACACCGCTTCCTTCAGGGTCGCCACCTCGGTCGTGGCCCCTGCAACATTCACGTTGGTCCTGTCATTATTTGCAACCAGGTATTTCTATATACATTTACGTACGGTATTACATACCCTCCTTGTCCTCAAGCTGCTTCTTGGCACGGCCGAGCTCGTTCTCGGACCGCTCGAGGCTCTCCTTCAATGCATTGACCTCCGCAGTCAGTGCGGCAGAGGTCAGCAGCGCAGCCCGCATTCCCATATTGACATATTTATGTTAGACTCCTACGTATATCTTTTTAGATCCTCAGCTCGGCTTTTCTTTCCGAACGCCAAACTGAGCATCAGGGGCTACTGTCTATGCGGTACATATTCTTACATATCTTAAAACTTACCTCAAAGCCTGTTAGAAGGCTCGTGCAAGCTTCGGTCAGCACGCTCTTGGCGGACTGAACCTTCTGAATCACCGCACTCATAACAGTGCGGTGCTCCTCGTCGATGGAGGCGTCGTTAAGCACCTCAAGCAAATTGTCCGGTGCCTCCGGGTGGACGGAGGTCACCGGCATCGTAGGCTTGCCCTTCTTACGAAGGCGTCGCCTACCAGACTCCGGAAACACTGAAGGTTCCGGAGCAGTGTCCGGCCCAGGGCCGGACTTAGATCCCTCCGGGGCTTTACCCCGTTTGGGCCTGGAGTCCGGGAGGTCGCCTTGCGGCGCCTCCAGGACCACCTCCTCCTCGTTTAGTCCCTTTTGGGACTCCACCTCGGCGTCGTCCGTAGGGAGAGGGGAGGAGGCCGTCGGAAGTGAAGCACTATTCACGTCCAACGAATCCAGGGAGCCACTCAACGAATCACCGAGCTGAGCCTTGGGCGGACTGCATGATTGAATTCGGCGTCAGAAGGTACCATACAATAGAGGAACGCCATAAGTTATTCTGGTATCCGGACACTTACGATTTTGCCAGGGGCTTGACCCTGGATGGCCATTCCTCCCCACCCTCTTCGGCATCGGAGGCGTAGTCCGGCATAAGGGTCCTCCCCTTCTTGGACCCTTCGGCCTCCCCAATTGGGGTGGCCTTCCTTTTCTTTCCTCCCCCTGTTGGAGGGGGAGAGGCTTCTTCTTCCTCCTCCTCCTCGTCCTCAGAGGCGGAGGGTGCTTCGGGGTTGTCAGGCGATGAATCCGACACCACCAGGCGCCAGGAGCTCTTTCGAGTCCCCGTGGCCTTCTTCTTGGCCTTCTTCTCCAGCACCACGTGAGGTGCCGGAACCAGCAGCCCCGTCAATCGGGCGTCCGCTGGGTCTTCTGGTAGGGGAGCCGGACAGCTAACCTGCCCGGACTTCTTCAGCCAGTCCTGTCAAAGGTAAGGGAGTTTAGATCCCGCATAGAGTCAGACTATGAAAAACAAGAGTCCAGTAAAGGGTAGAATAGCTTACCTCGCTGGCCTGACGCCGCGAGCTGAATCCGCGATCTTCGGTAGCAGATGCGGGGGCCTCAGCACCCTTAAACAGCACCTTCCATGCATCTTCGTACGTAGTGTTGAAGAGCTTGCTCAAGGTTTGGTGTTGTGCCGGATCAAACTCCCACAATTTGGAGGCCCGTTGTTGGCATGGGAGGATCCGGCGGATGAGCATGACCTGGACTATGTTGACAAGCTTTAGATTCTTGTTCACGAGCTTTTGGACGCAGGTTTGAAGTCCGGTCAGCTCTTTCGAATCTCCCCACGTTAGGCCCGTCTCTTTCCTGGAAGTGAGCCGTGTGGGGAAGCCAGATCGGAATTCGGGGGCCGCCGCCCATTTGGGGTCACGCTGCTTGATGATGTAGAACCACCCCGATTGCCACCCCTTTACTGTTTCCACAAAGGAGCCCTCGAGCCATAGGACGTTGGCCATCCGGCCCACCATGGCACCTCCGCACTCCGCTTGGCGGCCGCCCACTACCTTCGGCTTGGCATTAAAAGTCTTCAACCATAAGTCGAAGTGGGGCTGCATGCAGAGGAAGGCCTCGCACACGATGATGAACACCGAGATGTTGAGGATGAAGTTCGGGGCTAGATCGTGGAAGTCCAGGCCATAGTAGAACATGAGCCCCCGGAAGAACAGGTGAAGAGGAAAGCCCAGTCCGCAGAGGAAATGGGGGAGAAATACAACCCTCTCATGGGGCCTAGGGGTGGGGATGAGTTGCCCCTCATCTGGAAGCCGGTGCGTGATGTCGTCAGACAAGTATCCGGCCTTCCTCAACTTTTTGATTTGTCCCTCCGTGACGGAGGAGGCCATCCATCTACCTCCCGCTCCGGACATGATTGGAGAAGGTTGAGGTGGGAAGTGCGGACTTGGGCGTTGGACCTCGAGTGCGCAGGGATGGATAAGCAAAGGAGGAAGAAGGCGTAAATGGAAAGGGTAGATCCTTATCCCCTTATATGGGCGGCCAAAACTACAAGCCCCCACCAGCCTAATAAAACTTTCTTATCTCCCAAGCGCCGCGGTTAATGGCGTGGTTGGGTTACCCACGCCCGTATTGATGAGAATCCCGGAATAAGGGGACACGATCTCTGCTTTGACAAGACGTCCCAAGGAAACCGCCTCGCTAAACGCGCTGAGGTGGAACAGTAAAATGATTCGAATAAAGGCTTGGCCGTGGCGTGATGTCACGCTGCGGAATACGTCAGCAGATTAGATTTGTGCATATATTATTCTCTCTACGGTGGTATGTGGAACTTATTTTGCAGAGCCGGACACTATCCTTGTGTTCAACATCTTCTATGAAGTATTCGGAGGAGGAACCCGCCTTGCAATGTCGAAGACAATTTGCGCGCCGGACTCGTCGTCATTGAAGCCTGGTTCAGGGGCTACTAAGGGAGTCCTAGATTAGGGGGTGTCCGGATGGCCGGACTATGAACTTTGGCCGGACTCCCGGACTATGAAGATACAAGATTGAAGACTTCATCCCATGTCCGGATAGGACTTTCCTTGGCGTGGAAGGCAAGCTTGGCGATATGATATGAAGATCTCCTCCCATTGTAACCGACTCTATGTAACCCTAGCCCTCTCCGGTGTCTATATAAACCGGAGAGTTTTAGTCCGTAGGATGAACAACAATCATACCATAGGCTAGCTTCTAGGGTTTAGCCTCTCTGATCTCGTGGTAGATCAACTCTTGTACTACCCATATCATCAATATTAATCAAGCAGGAGTAGGGTTTTACCTCCATCGAGAGGGCCCGAACCTGGGTAAAAACATCGTGTCCCTTGTCTCCTGTTACCATCCGCCTAGACGCACAGTTCGGGACCCCCTACCCGAGATCCGCCGGTTTTGACACCGACAATCACCATCTTCATATCTCAAAACAATCATAAAGAATCAAACTTCTCATAGTATTCAATGCACTTTATATGAAAGTTTTTATTATATCCCTCTTGGATGCCCATCATATTAGGACTGAATTCATAACATAAGAAAATTACCATGCTTTTTAAGACTCTCAAAATAATATAAGTGAAGCATGAGAGTTCATCAATTTCTTCAAAATAAAACTAACACCATGCTCTAAAAAGATATAAGTGAAGCACTAGAGCAAATGACAAACTACTCCGAAAGATATAAGTGAAGATCAATGAGTAGTCGAAATGTGAAGACTCTCTAACATTTAAGAATTTCATATCTTGGGAAATTATGCAAACAGAAAGCAAAAAAAATGACGCTCCTAGCAAAACACATATCATGTGGTGAATAAAAATATAGCTCCAAGTAAAGTTACCGATGAACGAAGACGAAAGAGGGGATGCCTTCCGGGGCATCCCCAAGCTTAGGCTCTTGGTTGTACTTGAATATTACCTTGGGGTGCCTTGGGCATCCCCAAGCATAGGCTCTTGCCACTCCTTATTCCATAGTCCATCTAATCTTTACCCAAAACTTGAAAAATTCACAACACAAAACTCAACAGAAAACTCGTAAGCTCCGTTAGTATAAGAAAATAAATCACCGCTATTGTACTGTTGTGAACTCATTCTTTATTTATATAGGTGTAATATCTACTGTATTCCAACTTCTCCATGGTTCATACCCTCACATACTACTCATAGATTCATCAAAATAAGCAAACAACACAATGAGAACAGAATCTGTCAAAAACAGAGCAGTCTGTAGTAATCTGGAAACTTTCCCTACTTCTGTAACTCCAAAAATTCTGAAAAAATTAGTTACAACTGAGAAATTTGTGCACCAATCCACAGAAAAAATAACAAGGTCAAAAACATGTTTCAATAAGATTCTGGAAATTATTTACTGAGCGCAAATGTTTCTGATTTTCAGCTGGATCACCACAAGCTTTCCTAAAGGCTTTAGTTGGCACTTTATTGAAACAAAAGCTATAAAACATGATTACTACAGTAGCTTAATCATGTGTAAACACAAAAACAGTAGGGGTAAATATGGCATTGTCTCCCAACAAGTGCTTTTCTTTAATGCCTTTCTAGCTAGGCATGATGATTTCAATGATGCTCACATAAAAGATAAGAATTGAAACATAATGAGAGCATCATGAAGAATACGACTAGCACATATAAGTCTATCCCACTTCCTATGCATAGGTATTTTGTGAGCAAACAACTTATGGGAACAAGAATCAACTAGCATAGGAAAGCAAAACAAGCATAACTTCAAGATTTTCAACACATAGAGAGGAAACTTAATATGATTGCAATTCCTACAAGCATATACTCCTCCCTCATAATAATTTTCAGTAGAATCATGAATTAATTCAATAATATAACCATCACATAAAGCACTATTTTCATGGTCTACAAGCATAGAAATTTTATTACTCTCCACATAAGCAAATTTCTTCTCATTCGGAATAGTGGGAGTATCCTAAGAAACTCGAATACTATAAATTTTTCCACATTAAAAGAGTAATGTTCAGAAAAATGGTAATCATAATCATGACAAGTTTTATAAATATAATCATCACTAATTTTTATAACATAAGTATCATCACAATAATCATCATAAGTAGCAACTTTGTTCTCATCATAATCAATTGAAACCTCTTCCAGGATAGTAGAATCATTACTAAATAAAGTCATGACCTCTCCAATTCCACTTTCATAATTGTCACAATAAGATTCAACACCCTCCAAAATAGTGGGATCATTACTTCCTAAAGTTGACACTCTTCCAAACCCGCTTTCATCAATATAATCATCATAAATAGGAGGCATGCTATCATCATAATAAATTTGCATATCAAAACTTGGGAGACTAAAAATATCATCTTCATTAAACATAGCATCCCCAAGCTTGGGAAAAACATTAATTTCATCAAATAAATTCTCAAACATGTCATTCTCATCAAACATAGCATCCCTAAGCTTGGGCCTTTGCATATCATAAGCATAATCACTCTCATCATTAATAATATGGATAGCACGAATAGTATAGCAATCATCATCATCACAATGAGTAATAGGAGCAACATGATTTGGGAGGGATACCTTTTTACCTTTGCTTCTCCGTCTTTTCTTTTTCTTCTTCACATTATGTGTGGGTTTAATCATCTTTTTGGAGCTCCTTATTAATGAGATTGGTTTAATAGAAGGCTCCCCCTCGTTACCTGATTCATCATAAGAAAAAATAGGAGGATATTGGGAAGTCTCTTCCCTTTCATTAGTATTCTCTTCATCTTCTATTTTTTCTCTTGTCTTTATGTAATTCGCAATATAATTATTTTCAATTAAATTCACCGCACAATACATATATTAAGAAAGTTCTCAAGGTTATATTCTGGAATATTCTTAGTTAAAAATTTCATTTCTTCATAACCCAAAAGCAAACTAAGTTCATTATGATATGCAACGGAAATCAAGTCATCACAATTTTTGTACACGATTCGATCATGAAACAATTTTCATTGGAGATTTAAATGATCACGTTCATTGCAAAGTTCACAATGATGGCAAAGAAATTTTAAATTTTCAGCACAAACATCTAGCCTCTCTTGAAATCATTTAGTTTCTAAATACTTATGCCTCTTGCAAAATATATCTTTCCAATTTGGTGTGACCTTGCAAACTCTATGCACTCCACAAAAGTTGACATGCTTATAAGAAACATTTTTATCATGACAAGTGCAATCATCATTAGTACTATGGATATTCAAAGAGTTCATACTAACAACATTGCAATCATGATCAGCATTCAAATATCTAGTGCCAAACATTTTATTGCATTCTTCTTCTAACAATTTGGCACAATTATCGGAATCCTTTCAATCATTTTCACGAAAGATATTAAAAAGATGAAGCATATGAGGCACCCTCAATTCCATTTTTTTGTAGTTTTTTGTTATATACTAAACTAGTGATAAAACAAGAAACTAAAAGATTCTATTGCAAGATCTAAAGATATACCTTCAAGCACTAACCTCCCCGGCAACGGTGCCAGAAAAGATCTTGATGGCTACTACACAACCTTCTTCTTGTAGATGTTGTTGGGCCTCCAAGTGCAGTGGTTTGTAGGACAATAGCAAATTCCCCTCAAGTGGATGACCTAAGGTTTATCAATCCGTGGGACACGTAGGATGAAGATGGTCTCTCTCAAACAACCCTGTAACCAAATAACAAAGAGTCTCTTGTGTCCTCAACACACCCAATACAATGGTAAATTGTATAGGTGCACTAGTTCGGCGAAGATATGGTGATAGAAGTGCAATATGGATGGTAGATATAGGTTTTTGTAACCTGAAAATATAAAAACAGCAAGGTAGCAAGTAACAAAACTGAGCGAAAACGGTATTGCAATGCTTCGAAACAAGGCCTAGGGTTCATACTTTCACTAGTGCAGGTTCTCTCAACAATAATAACATAATTGGATCATATAACAATCCCTCAACATGTAACAAAGAGTCATTCCAAATTCACTAATAGCAGAGAACAAACGAAGAGATTATTGTAGGGTATGAAACCACTTCGAAGTTATTCTTTCTGTTCAATCCATTGGGCTATTCCTATATGTGTCACAAACAGCCCCAGAGTTCGTAGTAAAATAACACCTTAAGACACACATCAACTAAAACCCTAATGTCACCTAGATAATCCAATATCACCACAAGTATCCGCGGGTTTGATTAATCTCAGATTCATCTATTCAAACCAACACAAAGAACTTCAAAGAGTGCCCCAAAGTTTCTACCGGAGAGTCAAGACGAAAACGTGTGCCATCCCCTATGCATAAGTTCACAAGGTCACTGAACCCGCAAGTTGGTCACCAAAACATACATCAAGTAGATCACGTGAATATCCCATTGTCACCATAGATAAGCACATGCAAGACATACATCAAGTGTTCTCAAATCCTTTAAGGCTCAATCCGATAAGATAAATTCAAAGGGAAAACTCAATCCATTACAAGAAGGTAGAGGGGGAGAAACATGATAAGATCCAACTATAATAGCAAAACTCGTGGTACATCAAGATCGTGCCATATCAAGAACACGAGAGAGAGAGAGAGAGAGAGAGAGATCAAACACATAGCTACTGGTACATACCCTCAGCCCCAAGGGTGAACTACTCCCTCCTTGTCATGGAGAGCGCCGGGATGATTAAGATGGCCACCGGTGATGGATCCCCCCTCCAGCAGGGTGCCGAAATAGGGTCCCGATTGGTTTTTGGTGGCTACAGATGCTTGTGGCAGCATAACTCCCGATCTAGGTTTTGTTTTGGAACTTTGGGGACTTATAGGAGTTGGCATCGGTTTCACTTCAGGGGGCCCCACAGGGAGTCCACGAGGTAGGGGCGCGCCCTGGGGGGGACGCCCTCCACCCTAATGGTGCCCTTGGGACTCTCCTGCGTAGCTTTTCATTCCAGTGTTTTTTATATTTTCCAAAAATATTCTCCATTGATTTTCAGTGCATTCCGAGAACTTCTATTTCTGCACAAAAACAACACCACGGTAGTTCTGCTGAAAACAGCGTCAGTCCGGGTTAGTTCGAAACAAATGATACCAAAATCATGTAAAAATATTATAAACATGGCATTAATACATAAAAAATTATAGCTACGTTGGAGACATATCACCAAATGCCTAGTGGGCAACTAGCAGGGGTATGGCTAGTGGATTTGCAAATCAAGTAGCAGGGGTATGGCTAGTGGATTTGCAAATCAAGTAGCAGGGGTATGGCTAGTGGATTTGCAAATCAAGTAGGGATCATAAGCTTTGGGTGGGGGCACCTGGATGGAAGATTCAGCCCGCGGTGTGGCGTCGTGGATCTTCTTCTTCCTGAAGGATTCCACAGCATTGAATACAGGGGGATTAGGGTTCTTCTTGAAGAAAATATGCCCTAGAGGCAATAATAAAGTTTTTATTTTATATTTCCGTATTCATGATAAAGGTTTATTATTCATGCTAGAATTGTATTGATCGGAAACTTAAATACATGTGTGAATACATAAACAAACACCGTGTCCCTAGTGAGCCTCTACTAGACTAGCTCATTGATCAAAGATGGTTAAGGTTCCTAACCATGGACATTAGTTGTCATTTGATAGCGGGATCACATCATTAGGAGAAAGATTTGATGGACAAGACCCATCTGTTAGCTTAGCATAATGATCGTTCAGTTTTATTGCTATTGCTTTCTTCATGTCAAATACACATTCCTTTGACTATGAGATTATGCAACTCCCGGATACTGGAGGAATACCTTGTGTTCTATCAAACATCACAACATTACTGAGTGATCATAAAGATTCTCTATGGGTATCTCCGAAGGTGTTTGTTGAGTTGGCATAGATCGAGATTAGGATTTGTCACTCCGAGTATTTGAGAGGTATCTCTGGGCCCTCTCGGTAATACACATCATAAGCTTGCAAGCAAATGACTAACGAGTTAGTCACGAGGTGATGTATTAAGGAACGAGTACAGAGACTTGCCGGTAACGGGATTCAACTAGTTAAGAAGATACCATCGATCGAATCTCGGGCAAGTAACTTATAGATGGACAAAGGGAATTACGTATCTTGTCATAAAGGTTTGACTGATAAAGATCTTTGAAGAATATGTAGGAGCGAATATGGGCATCTAGGTTCCGCTATTGGTTATGGACCAAAGAGGTGTATCGGTCATGTCTACATAGTTCTCGAACTCGTAGGGTCTGCATGCTTAACGTTCATGGAAGATATATTTTTATATGAGTTATGTATGTTGGTGAACGAATGTTGTTCGGAGCCCCGGATGAGTTCACGGACATGATTAGGAGCTCCGCAATGGTTCGGAGCGAAAGGTTGATATATGGGATAATAGTGTTTGGTCTTTGGAAAGGTTCCGTAATTCACCACAAGGGGTTCCGGATGTTTCCCGAAATGTTTGGTTACTAGGACACTTTATTTGGACCAAAGGGGAAAGCCCACAAGGTTTTTGGGGAGTGCAAAAAGGATTTTTACGGAGACCAGATGCCAGAGGCCAGGGACCCTGGCGTCTGGGCCCAGACGCCGGGAACCCTGGCGTCTGGCCCTGGAGTCCGAGAAGGACTCTTGCATTTCGGGCAAAACCGACTTTGAGGAGGCTTTCACTCCAAGTTTCGACCCCAGGGCTCAACATATAAAACGAGGGGCAGGGCTAGCACCCTAGACACATCAAGATACACCAAGCCATGTGCCGGCAACCCTGTCCCTCTAGTTTATCCTCCGTCTAGTTTTTGTAGTGCTTAGCGAAGCCCTGCAATGATTGTTCTTCATCACCAACCGTCACCATGCCGTTGTGTTGTCGGAACTCATCTACTACCTCGCCGTCTTGTTGGATCAATAAGGCATAGGACGTCCCCGAGCTGAACGTGTGCAGAACGCGGAGGTGCCGTGCGTTCGGTACTAGATCGGTTGGAGGGGGAAGAAAGTTTGACTACATCAACCCGTAGTGAAACGCTTCCACTTACGGTCTACGAGGGTACGTAGACATACTCTGCCCCTCATTCCTATGCATCTCCATTGATAGATCATTGCGTGTGCGTAGATTTTTTTTTTTTCATGCAATGATTCCCAACACTTCTCCACCCACACCCCCAAATCTCGCAGGCTTGGCCCGCTCCGCCGCTTCATCCCATCGTTCGGTGTAATCTGACGCCGACACCGCCTTCTTGTTCATGGAAAAGTCATCGCCGTCGACCACTTTGGACCATGAGAAGCGGCCCCGACCTCGCCCCCGATCAAAACGACCGGCCCACACCCCATCCTCCCTGATCCAAAACCTTCCCGTCGATTTTCGCAGAAGGCATGGCCACCGTGACCTTCCATCACCTCTGGCTCGCGTGGCGTGGAGGCCACCACCGCAGCAAAGGATCTGCAATCACCCCAAACTTTCCCCTCCCACCAGAGAAAAGAGGAAGAAATTCTCGATCTAGGTTTTCATGGCGCCTCCTAGAACTGTGAGAGAGCGGTGTCTAGGTCATGGACCAGGGTGGGGGAATCTTTTGTACCTCTCACGTGGCCCGCGTCCACGCCATGGCCCCTCGGATCTCCGTCCACGTGTCGTGCATCAATGGCCGACGCCTTGGCCATGTCTGCATGTGGCCCAAGGATCTCTGGGCCCCGCCACCGCTCGGCCGGAATGCGGCTTGACGCACCGCACGCACCATCGCTCCTCGGTCGCTCCAATTGTGCACGTGCAGTCGTGTTTCTCGCCGGAATCCCATCCCGAACCCTAGCTATGTGACAGGGGAAGGATATGACCTGTCCAACGTCGACGTGCTCCCCTTCTTGCGGATAACGTGCATCCACCGTCACCCCCTTCTCGTCGATCAACACGATCTGGAGGGCGCCGCGGCGGAGGAAGATCTCGCCATCGGCGAAGTGTAGGGTACGTGCCGATGCGAGGTCTGCTGCGAAGGAGACGTGCCATCCAACAGGCCTCACATGTGCATTTGCCACTGCAAACACATGTGCATTTGCAATATGATATTTCACCTGAGTGACACGGTGGAGATTGGTATTCCACATGGCATGGAGCCTACCCTCATATAAAAATACATGTACGCACACGCGTGGGATTTTTTTTAGCCTAACATAACTCCTACACGACCAAGCCATGTACTACATGCATCAGTGCCTAATAAACCTAGAATAATTGGACTTGAACTTAACCAGCGAGCTAGACTAGCATGAACACTACTAAACTACTCAAGATTATACAAAACAATATCTTCATAACCTTGACTTGTCGTCTCGTTGTGCTTCCTCTAATCTTGATCCGTTGTAGATCCATGACCAGACGATCCATCTCAAAGTATGATCCAAACTCATAGTCACGCTACCATGTGAACTAAGCCACCCACACCTAATGCAGTACATGCCGACTAACTTGTGGATTACACCGTCAACCTGTACTGTATAGACATGTCCTCATTGAAGAGGCCCTCCTTCACTGGTTCTTATGCCACTACATACTTGAGCTTGTTCTACTTCGCCATCAATGCCACACCACACGCAACAACCCGTCTGACCATGACACACTTCAACTCCAACGAATGGCTCGAGCATGAGAGTTGATATGTGCCTCCCCCCGCGTCGCTCTCCCGAGGGCGACTCGGGGGCGACCTAGGGTTCCCCCGCGCCGCCACCTCCCACTTCCCCTCCTCCTCGCCGCTGCCGGAGGCGGTCGCCGGGGCCCCCGCGCGGCTGCCTGTGAGGGCGGCAGCGAGGCCTCTGGTCGCTCCCTTTCGGAGGTGAGGGCCCGGATCTGAGGCAGTGGCCTCGCTGGTGCGGACGGCGCTCCTCCGGCGGCGGGGAGTGCTTGTCGGTGAGGTAGGCCTGGTCCCCTCGGCTGCGCGGGCAGCGAGGTCCCGGTGGGCGCTGGCCGTGGCGCGGGAAGGCCCAAGACTCCCCTCGTCAGATCTGAGGCGTTCTGGTCCGTTCGTGATGCATGACCTCCGGCCGGCCTGGATCTCCGGCGTGCACGCGCCTGCTAATGCTGTGGCTGGTTCGGAGGTGGCGGCAGGGTGCTTGGCCGGGGGAAACCCTTGGCCGCCGGTGGCGGTCACGGCGTCGATGGCGTCCCGGACGCCATTCCCTCCTTGGTGGCGGCGCCGAGGCTCAACCTCCCCTGCCTCCCCCTTCCCCTGCGCCAGGGTGAAAACCCTATCCCCGGTGGCTAAGCGGCGGCGGCGCCACAGCGTCGTCACCTTCTTGGTGGCGCCGACTTGGGCATGGGGATGCTGGGCGTGAATGGTGAGTTTGTCTGGTTCCTGGTGGCGGCCCGTCTGATCTACCGTGTCGCAGCTACGGGCAGTTATGTCTCGTGGCTGCGGTGCTCCTCTTCCGGCCGTGTCTCCGATGGGGACCTCGCCCTTCCTCACCTTGTACATGCCGTGGTGGAGCGGTACTTCATCTCACTCATTTGGCGGCGGAGATCGGCGGCATGGCGCTGTGGAGGCTCGGCGTCCGATGCGCGGAGATGGACTCGCGCAGGAGGAGGTAGCTGTCTGGCATCATGGTGACGTCGATGGCGGAGTGGCCTACACAAGGTAGAAGACTCAATATAATCTGAAGACGAACCTGTGGAAGATGGTTGCGACGACACAAGAGTGTGTCTGACCGGATTGTGCCCCAGACCCGGTATGTGGCTCGGCTGGGGCTTCCGGCTTTGGATGTTAGGTTTAGGTGAGTGGTTTGGGTAGTGGCCCAGCTAGCATCCCTTCATCATATGGATAAGAGTAGCGGCATATGTTGCCAAGATGGTGGATTCAGGTATATTGTTTGTAATACTTTGTAAGGTCCTCGAGAATAATTAATAAAATGGCCGTATCCATCTCCCAGATGCAGAGGCCGGGGGTCATCCTCCTTTTCTAAAAAGAAAATCTCAAACGAATCCTTACTTAGACGAGCACTTGGAGACAACCACGACGAAAAATTGACACGATGCTGACGGTGCTAACTCGCATGACTTCTTGACTCATGTAACTCCTCTGGGCGATGAGCTTCATGACTTTCCGGTACATCACCTCGGCACCACCGGTCCCGTCAACGATCACCTTCTACCACCTGGCGGACGACGGTATGTCGTCTCCCTCCTTACAACTCCGATGAACGACGATCGCTTATTGCCTCCCTTACGTTAAAACCTTCACCATCCTCTTGTCATCTCTTCTCCGGAAGACTATTGTCGGCCCCATGCACTAGTAGGATCGCCATCCCGGGGTAAGCACGATTTCAGATCCTCAACCTTGTTCAGATAACAATTGTTGGAATTTGCCGATAGATCGATCACATCAAAGCACACGTAGGCAAACACACATGTTGTTTTGTTTGGCCTAATATAACTCCTACATGACCACGCCATGCGAACGTGGTGTTAGTGGCTGAGCATGGCGGCTGGCATATGTGTGCGTGTTTGTTACTTGAGGACTTGTGAGTATTTGTTTTGAACCAAAGAGAAAAGAGAGGAGAATAAAAGGAGAACGAAAGCAATCTTCTTTAATAGGACTAAATTCATTATTGAAAACGGTAACTCGACTAGATTCTGGGAGTATATTTGGTTAGGGGAGACACATTTTTTTAATTTTATTTTGCATGATAATACGTGTCTCATATCATAAAGATTAAAGTACAAGTCACGTAAGGACCGACATGACAAAACTGAAAAGATAGCAGAACATCTCTGAGCTTGACACCAACGCCCATCACCTGCCTCCAGCACCATGACAACAGCCACCGAAGAAAAGAATGATGGATCACCTCCTCACCCGAGCTTGACGCGGCTCTATCGCTGATATGCAGCTTTGCGGACCTCCAAGATGGCTCACCAAAAGTGAAGCCCTTACCATTGAACGAATCAGACCGGGGCAACACCCCGGGCATGCCATTGAACTCTAGATCTGGTACCCTACCGCGACTAAGACGCAGCAGAAGGAAACCATACCTGCCATCCACAAGCCATGAATCCAGCACACGTTCCGCCTTTCAGATGTCGTCGATGCAGACCACAATCTGCATCCGCTCCTAGACTACCTCTCAAGCCCGAGGACATAGTCCCACCATGAGGATGCCACCGCCGCCTCGTCATCCTTGCTTGAACAGACTGGTTTCCAAATCCATCCCCAACCATAGGACTGATGGCCTTGACAAGAAAGGATCCAAAGAATCTTTATTCAGCGTTGTCATCGTCGCCGCCGAAGCAAAGATGATGAACAACCTAATAACCTAGACTATGAGCGGGAGTAAAAATGATCCACATGCGTGGATCCAGCGACCCCCCTCACCACCGACGACCGAGGTCGCCGGCGGAGGGGGCCGCCTTAGGACGGCGCTAGAAGATTGGGCTCTCCTGGCGGCGGCTAGGGTTCCTGCTGGGACGAGAGGAAAACGGTTGGCACCACTAACACATTTAGCCACACAATATTTGTCTCTCTATAATATTTACAGCGCAAAGAGGCTTATGTTGCTACAGTGTTATAGTCTAATCATCTAAATATTCAATTCTAAAGATCTTTATTAAGACATCAATGGGAAGCATGGCTACATCTGGTGCGAAGGTTGATGGACGTTCACCTCTCTCAGGAGCCTGATAGTATTAACTGGAGATTAACAATGAACGGAATATTCTCAGTGAAATCTATGGATGTAGACCTAATTGATTCTGGTCCGATTCCGAAATCGATATATATTTGAAAGATCGAAGTGCCGTTATGAATCAAAGTCTTCATGTGGTTTGTTCACAAGGAGGTGATTCTGACTAAGGATAACCTGGCAAAGGAGGGTAGTCAATGATGTTGCTTTTGTGATCAAGACCACACTATTAAACACCTCTTTTTCGATTGTCCGCTGACCAAAATATTATGGTGCTCAATTCATATAGCCTTTAGTATCACCAATCCAAATAGTATTCCCACGTTATTTGTGAACGTGGCTAAAGAGAGTAAAGCCAAATACTGCAAGACATATTCAGATAGGAGTATGAGCATTACTTTGCCCTATACGAAATTGCAGAAATGATATGGTTTTTAACAGACAAACTCGTATAATTTTTTTGCAGGTTATCTACAGGGCAACTGCTTGGATCCATACATGGGCATTACTCACTCCTGCGGAAACCAGTGAGCCTTTGTTTACTGGGTCTACCAAAAGGAAGATGGTAGCTCGGGATATCTTTTTTTTTTGCGGGGAGCTCGGGATATCTATAACCGGTTTAGATGACGGTATAGTAATAAGCTAGTTGTTTAGTCATCTTGTCCTATTTTCGCCGCTTATGCCAATTTTTACCTTTTTTATTACTTTTTCAATACCGTGCGAGCTCGTACTAGATCGCAAACCTTTCAGACACTTTGCTTAATAAAGGGTTTGCATGCATCACTCTCATGCAGAGGCCGGGATGATCCTCCTTTTCTTAAAAAAAGACCGGTTGTGTGGTACAGCGGCACAAAAAAAACAAGGTGTTTCATTGTGTTTTACCGAGAGTCTAGCCAGCTGCCATTCAGTACGCTATGAAGCCAATTTCGTGTCTAGGCTGTCGCTATTTGCCATATCCAACTATATAAAACTTCAATTTTATCTGGCAAAGGGAGGACTCCTACCAACGAGCACAAGTGCACACCTTCTTTACTCAGTCACTCGCGCCCTCCACCGAGCACATATGCAAAATCTTCACCCTTTGTTAGAAGAGAATAGTTGAGCACCGAGACGAAACGAGCAGTGGTAGGCATGCAGGCGAACGTGTTTGCAATGTACTACTCTGTCCCATGGTTTTGAACTTCGTCCTAGAAAAATAAATTGCGGCCGAAATTCCTGCCCAGTATATGTGATTGCAAGCCAAATATTTTCAGCTAATTTGAGATTTAGCCTCTGGAACTCAAATTTTAGTTTTCAGCTAATTCCGGCCCAGTATATGTGATTGCAAGCCCAGCTTCTGGAACCTTCCCCGTCACTCTTTGACTAAGCCAAAACTGGGGCACATCCGATTTGGCGCTTCAAGCACCCGTTATAGTGCATTTTGCAAACGGGCGCCTGAAGCACTCTAAGCTGGCCGATCCTTTCTAATATTTTTCTTGTTTTAGAAACATCAAAAAAGGCGCGAGCAGGGGGTTGGAACAAGCAACCCCTTCGTTGCGAGCGCACTGCTCTAATGACCAGGCCATCACCCCTCTAGTGTAACAATACTTCATTTTATCTTCTTTTATTTCATTCTTTAGTTTGGTTTATTCTTTTTTCTTTTTCTCATCCTTTTTTGTTTTCCTTAATGCATGGGTTTCTTAAAGTTTGTGAACTTTTTTTAACTAGATTAACTATTTTTTGAAAGTCGATGAACTTTTTTCAAATCTAATGAACTTTTTTGAAAATCCGATGAGCTTTTTCATTTTCGATGACTTTTTTAAAACTCGTGAACTATTTTTTTCAAAATCCATGAACTTTTTTAAAATTTGTGAACTTTTTTCATATCAGCGTGAACTTTTTTGAATATTTAAACTTATTTTTCAAAATTTATGAGCCCTTTTAAACTTCATAAACTTTTTTGGAGTTTTTTTATTTTATAGGAAAGTTAACGGTTGACTGGTTTACTGGTCAACTGTGACCGGGCAAACAAGGCAACGGAAGGGACGTGAGGCAAGGCAGCCATGAAATAGGGCCGGCCAATTTGCATGGCACTGAACGCCGGTTCTCTTAGCCCGCGCTTAAAGCGCCGCCTAGGAGCTTTCCAGAACCGGGGGATCCTATTTGACACTTAATTTTTTATGCAAAATTTCAAATACTGTATGGAATTCCAAAAGATGTTTTCATTTTCAAAATGTGCTCACAACTTTTGTGTATTATACAAATAGTATAACATGTATTGCAAAATTGTTCATTGTATATTTAAGAAAATATGCACAGTATATTAATAAAATGTCCAACGCACGTAGGAATTGTGTATTCAACAACTGTTAAGCGTATATCACAGAAATGTTCAATGTGTACGTAGAAATTGTTCGGCGTATATCACAAAAATGATTAATGTGCATTTTAAAATTGTTCAGCATATATTATAATAATGTTCATCTGTGTGTTGCTGTCATGTATCAAAGGTACGTGGTGCTGCTGGACATTGTTGAAGAACTACGTCTTGTTCGCACGGATGGGCACAACGCAGTGCTGGTCGAGGTTGTTGTAGAACTGCATCTAGCTCGGGCAAAAGTACCTAGACGATGTGGACACTCCGCCCGCCTGTGTGCCCAAGCAACATTACAAGATGTTCGCCTAGCACTAAGCACTCAATTCCCGATGCCTCATATTCTCAAGCATATATGGACACTCCGCCCGCCTCGGCGGCCTCCGCATATAAGGCACAATTTTTAGGATTGGTTCTCTCCCCATGGACAAGATGGTTTGGAAAGTTTGGGCTTCCTCAAAAGTCAAGTTCTTTGCTTGGTTGGCTCTCCAAGACAGGATTTGGACCGTGGATAGATTGTTAAAGCGTGGATGGCCAAACTGTGATCTTTGCCCCCTTTGCAAGAGGGAACAAGAGAGTGGGAGTCACCTATTCTTCAAATGCCGCTTCTCTAGAAGGCTTTGGTCCTTGGACATTGACAAGTACCACGTCCCCGACTTCGTCATTTCCACTTGGCCCCTATTCGACTCGGTCCAATCTTGGTGGGCAAGTACTTGCGACGACGGCTATCCGCACAGACAAGCCAAGGCATCCCTCACCATGCTTGTTTCATGGACAATTTGGAATGAACGAAACGCGCGAGTTTTCAGGCATAAGTGCCCCTCCGACAGTGCTGCTTTCCTCCATCGCCACCGAGGCTAACCTTTGGATCATCGCCGGTGCTAAAAAACTAGGGTCTTTGTTATTGCGCGAGTAATCCACATGCCGTGTACTCGGGTTGTTTGTAACTAACTCTATTCTCTCTTATTTAATGGATGAGGCAAAGTTTTTGCCTCCGTTTCAAAAATATTCTCAAGCAAGCGTCCTTCTTTTCTTGCAATGATTTTGCTAACGACTGGTGTAGGAGACAATCTATTGGTGGTCGTATTTATAGACATGATTTAGTCGCACATTATTCGGTTGCACGAAACACTTATGTCGGATAAATTTGATGAGATATTTGAACTTAGAAGATCTTCATAAATTATGGAAGCCTCCAATGATGTACAACAACAACAATGGCATGTGCCGTCAATTATTTTAGACTTGGTTGATAAGCGTCCTTTCTTTCATCGAAAAAATACATGCCATTTCTAATTGAGTTAAATGCATAAAATCAACACAATTCGTGATGGAAACAACCAACCTCAACACGCTAAGACAAAATGGAAGGACCTTAGCAACGGATCTAGCAATTAAGAATTGTTTGTGGCTAGATCTCTGAGGACTGAGGACTGCCGGGGCGACGGGGATTTGCAACAAAGAGGAGGAGGAGCTCCACGCCATGGGGAGGCACGCGCCGCCCAGCTTAGCTCCGCGTCCGTCGACACCCGATCAGATGCCACCAGGACGCGCCGCCGGCCATTGCAGCTGTCGACCATACCCACACTTGGCCATGTGCTCACGGACGGGCGGGGGGTGGGCCTGGGAGCACGGGCGGTTCCAGCCCGCCGGCCACGAGCTGCTGCATCCCGGCGGCCACACTTGGCCACGTGCTCGAGCACTAGCGGGGAGCAGCCACGGACCCAATTGATTTTTTATATATTTTTTGAAAGGCCCGATTTCTTTTTAGTTTTTTTGTAGGGACCTGATTGCATTTCAAAAATATTTAGGCCCCACCTTTCATAACCTGTTAATGGTCAAACCTAATGGTCAACGTGATGAGTGGACCCGAGCTATCATAATAACGTTTAAAGCTAACCAACATAGTCATTACTGTGCCATGGTAGTTTTTTGGAACAACAAACCAAATTTGTGGTAGCATTTTAAAAAATTAAAAGAACATGTAGTTTTTCATAGCCATAGCCCGTAATGTGGTAGTTTTTTTGCTATATACTCGAAGGAAGGGCAACATTTAGCAGGAACCAAGACCCAGGAAGCATAACACAGCTGCCTGGTGAACACGTACTACACATATACGACATAGCTACTAAATGAACGGACCTCACAACTCTGCAAATAATCAAGAAACTTATGCATGTAAACCCGATGTCTCTGAAGCCCCACAGTCTAAGTTTCTAGCATTATTTCTCCCATCCAAAGGTTTGAGCATGCCCAGAGACTTCTTTATCGATATCTACTAGCATAGCCCGCGCGGCGATGTGCCGCGCCCGTTGATCAGTCGCGACTATGTAGACTATGGTCCAAACAATAGAGTAATAAATAGTCAGTCGCTAACAATTAAAAAGAGGCATAACGATACATAAAAAGGTTGAAGATGACAAAGAAATTGATTTATTATGATCATTCAAATGCATGAACACGAACATAACGATTAATATTGGCACACCTCTAACAAGAATTACTTATTGAAACCATATACAGCTCATCCTACATATCAGGCTGTACATGGAGATACAAACACACAGTGATAAGAAGTCAGAAGCAGAATGGTTCATCTATTATTCTAAAAATATTTCTATATTCAATACAATATTTATCAGTTAAGAAATGTGTACTACAATTCAAAATAATACGTGTATTTGTAAACATTTAAGTTTAGAAATTATTATTTTAATTATACAAAAATATTAATGATTGTAAGCACATTTGTATAGTTTAAAGTTCATGTAATTATAAATATTCATAATTTCAAATATAAACTACAATTATCTGTGTGTTAGATATAAACTATAATTTAATAATGAATATAAATGTTTACACATATTTGTATTACTCTAAAATATAAAACATATATATAATACTTCATAATTTACATAAGACACGAATATTAGACGTTATTTCTATTACTGATCATAATTTACATACTATCTCATCCCAATACAGAATACATATAGAGCAAAATGAGTGAATCTACCTAAAATATGTCTATATACATCCATATGTAGTTTATATTGAAATCTTCATAAAAACTTATATTTAGGAATGAAGGGAGTACAAATTTCTGAAGAAAACAGAGGTGCAAAATGGGCTGCACAGGCAATAGTCCATTTCAGCTAGTTGGCCCACTGTCTGCATAAAAAGGGATTTTTTTGTCCAAAAAGACCCCCTGCCGAGATGAATTGCCAAAAAAGACTACCTCTGAATCAATTTGACAAAAAGGACCCCCTCAGCGGTGGCGGCAGGCGCGGCAGGCGACACGTGGCACCTGCCGCCACCGCCGGAGGCGGCCACCCAGCCAAAACGGCTTTCCTATAGTGCACCGCGCCGCGACGTAACGGGCGAGGCCAGGTGGGCCCAGCCGCCACCAGGCGAGGCGGCCTCTCGTGCCCATGCCGCGCCCAGGCCGACAAGCCAGCTGCACGTTCGACGAGACAGCGGGCCCTGCCGCCACCGGGTGAGGCGGCCGCGCTGCATGTGGCCCGACAGCCGGTCCTGTTGCAGATTATTCCTGGCGCTGATTCCGATGTAAACTTCCCTCATTCCCACGCGCGCAATGACGATGAATTTCACGGGCTCGCTGTTGCAAACTGGGCTGATTCCCACACGTGGAGGACGATGAATTTCACGGGCGGGAACTGTTGTGCCGACACTACAGGGATGCTCCTCCTTTATATAGTATGTGTATGCTCCGTGCGCAAGCACACTCTGCCCTCCTCTTCTACTCTCTGCGTGTAAGAACAGAGAGAAAGCAAAACTCATTACACATTTCATTCGTGATTTAGGGTGATTTAGAGTTGGATTTTGAATATGCTGAAGTTGAAGAAAAGATAGACGAAGGTAAGATCTATCCATTTTTGTTGGTTTGGTTCACATGCATTCAGTTTGTACTATTTTTACTTAGTTCATAACTATGTGTTCTCTGTTGTGTTAGGTATTATTTCATCAATTTTTGGAGTCATTTAGTGCTTCAGGAGTAGGATTTGGGTAGCGAAGTGAACTACGAAGTTGAAGATCAAGGTATGAGCTTTGCAATACATTTATTTATTTGTGCATGCAGGGTGGTGATTAGTTCGTCCTTTAGCTCGTTATTGGCTATGTGATGGTAGTGCTTAGAGGTTAGAAATAATTTCAGACGAGAGATGTAGCATTTAAACTATTTTTTAAAATAGTAGGTTGAAGATGTTGCATCAATGTTAGGTACGTCCATTAGTATTGACATGCGGGAAATCTTAATACGGTAATTAAAAAAAATTGTACTGTAATTGTTTATTGCATGCGGTATGTTATTTCACGTGGTATGTATTTTATGTGGTATGTTTATTAATAAGTCTATAGTTAGGAAACCATAGGTGTACTTTGTTATGTCGCAATAATCTAAATTTTATATGTTAAGATTAGGTGCTAATGTACTTAATGATGTATGTAATTAGGTAAACTAATTCATCTTAGTAGCAAACAAGGAGGAGAAGATGTGATTGAAGAAATTGTGTTTCCATTTTCGCTGTCCCATTTTGAGGTGACGAACACATACATGGAAGCGCTATTTTCCTACTTTTGTTAGCAGGAAGAAAAATCCGTGTGTAATATTGATGTTAATATGATAATAGGTTGACTCCTTTCATATAGTACTGGCAACGGATATTTATTGGAACTATTTTGACGCTTAATTGCATTCGCAAGCACATCCATATTGGAGCTAAGGTAAAAAATGACACTGTAATTTTGTTAATATTTTTTGTATTGATGTACTATTGTGAATAATGTGCATGCCGCTGCAAATATTATTATTTGTAGATAAATGATTGTTATCATATGATGTGAAAAAATTATATAAAGTCGAAAGAAATTAAATGTTTTACTCATATGATATTAAAATGTTATTATCGTACTATTATGTTTACTGGTTGTTTGGATAGCGAGTAATTACCATGGGTTTTGTCATAATCTGTTGTAAGAAAAATAGTTTTTACTAATAGTCGTATTTTCAAAAGCTCAGTTTTTGCATGTTATGAGAATCAATTTAGGATATTTTTAGGGTAGTTAGAGAAAAGCAAAGAGAGTTTTAGTTTGTGACGCTCGTAGACGAGTTTGAGAAAAAAAATCTCTAAATACCCATTAACCAAACAACCCCTAAAAGTCTAAGCAAATGATTCAAAAAACAAAATGAATATTTGTAACGAAAATACGATTATTATTTTAGTCGTGTGATATGTAAATGTTGTCATCGTACTACTACTAAATGTTCAGTTACTAATTGTTTGAAATGTAAACATGTATTTTGGTTAGGTACTATGGAAACTTTATTAGTGTACTATGGGAACGTCTTACGGGACGGTCCTTTCAGGGTGGATGTGTCCTTATGCGAGTCGGCTATAGTTGTAGTTAGAGACATGGTGGACGTGGGTTACGCAGCTGTCAGAAGGTGCATCTGAGCGGTGTTTGGCCCAGGGATGCAGGAAAAAAAAATGACAATGGAGGCCTTCGTCGCTGACGGAGCATAAGATGGGACAGCTGCCCGTTGGGGTTTGCGGCCTGTCACAGGTGATCAGTCGTGGGGGGCGTACATGAGGTTTGCAAGCAATCCCAATAACCCAGTGTTTCGTCAGCCGATGGTGTATGTGGAGTTCATTTCAGTCACTGATGTTGCCGGATGCAGTAGCAGGGGCAGTGAGGTCGAGTTGTCCATCACATCAGCCCCTAGCATCGGCCCATCAGAACCGACGGGCGACCAGCCTGTGTATGACACAGGATATTGGTCTGCGGCCGTTGACATGAGTGAACACGTGGAGGGATTGCCGGAGGCTCTCGATGATGACGATCACTCTTCCGCGTCTTCCGAGTCAAGTAAAGAAGAAGATGTTCCTCCCCAGAGGGCGGTCGCGGCGTCATTACAACCTGGGTTTTTACAGAATATCACAAATGAATTTCACTCTGTTTCTGTCCTAGAAGCGGGGAGTCTGGAGGTTGCGCAGGTTTTCCCAAATAAGAAGTCTGCCAAGCAATTAATAGGTATGCAATCGCCCTCCACCGCCAGCAAAAAGTGAAGCAGTCTGATAAAAAAGAATTGAAGGTCATATGCATCCACACCGCGAAAGGTTGCCGCGGAAGAGTTCTCGCTAGACTGAAGCCTGGGGTATGTCAGTCATGGCATATCACAAAAATAGTGCAGCATAGCTGTGAGCAAACTGGGACTCTTTCAAATCACTGCAATGTGACGGCAAGATATGTGGCACAGGTGATGGAAACAATTGTGCAGGGAAGTCTCAACATTAGTGTTAGGGCTTTGCAAAAAGATGCAGAAGATCAGATTGGCTTCCCTGTCAGCTACAGCAAGGCTAGGCGTGTCAAGGAAAATATATTCAAGAACTTGTACGGAACCTATGAGGAGGCCTATTCTTATGCCCCCAGAATGCTTCATCAGATAGCAAGTGCTAATAGGGGGACTCAAGTTTGGCGGAGAGAACGTCAGAACCCAAAGAACCCGGGTGAGCTAATCCTGGACCGCTTATTCTGGCCATTAGCCCAGACTATACAAGCCTTCAGGCACTGTCGCCCGGTATTATCAGTTGATGGTACCTTTCTCACTGGAAAGTACAAGGGCACACTATTGGTGGCGATTGCAGCAGATGCAAATAATCAGCTTCTTCCTATTGCATACGCACTGGTCGATAGCGAGAACAAAGATAGCTGGTTGTGGTTCCTGGGCTGCGTGAAGATGGGTGTCGTGAAAGAGCGTTTAGGTGTTTGCATCATCTCTGATCGCAACACAGGATTATTAAGTGCTCTCGACATAATTAAGCAGTCGTCAGAAGAGTGGAAGTGGCCTGATCTAGAGGGAAGGTGGTGCATGCGGCATTTGGCAGCAAACTTTTACTCCAAATTCAAGAATAAGGATTGGTTCAAGTTATTCAAGAGGATGTGCATGCAGAAAACTCAAGCCAAAATGAATGCCATCTGGGCAGGTATCAATGGTGAGATCGAGCGCGCGGCCTTGCCGCAGAGAGAAGACCGGAGGGGTCGAAGGACGGCCATAAATTTGAGCCAGTGGATCGGTGAGAATTGCCCTGATTTGTCCAAGTGGGCGCAGGCTCACGACACCGGGGCTCAGTATGGAATAATGACCAGCAACATGTCAAAGGTGTACAATGGTGTTCTTAAAGGGGTGAGAGCCTTGCCTATCACAGCCCTAATTGAAGAAACTTGGAACCGGACACTGTCATACTTTGCAGACAGGGTTAACGTGGCTAAAGCACAAGTTGAATTGAACAAGCCATGGTCCGAAAAGATGCAAAGACATCTGGACGAGAAAGCAAAGAAGTCCCAAAGCCATGGCTGCAGGAAAGTGGACGCACTTAGGAATAAGTGGGAGGTCAATGTGCGAGCCAAGTACATTAAGGGTCACCACAGAGGATCCAAAAAGCAAGCTGTCACCCTCGGCCCAACGTCATGTGAGTGCACATGTAACAAGCCCAAGCTTGAGGGCTACCCTTGTAGTCATGTGCTCTGGGCGGCTGCAGATCAAAAAATCAGTGTTGAGCCATACATATCACCGTACTTCAACATGTACAATCTGTACAACACTTGGAACGGTGAGTTTTGGGCCTAGGGCATTGATATGAATGCCGACTTGATGAGAACTGCCAAGGGACGACGTCAGTCTAGGCGTCATCGCAATGACATGGACCATAGCTAGATGGGAGAACCAAGGTGATGCCGCGTTTGTAGGTGTCCTGGACATTCACTTAGGGAATGCCCGTATCGAGCGAACAACACCGCATGATGTTGATTTATCTGTACTCTCTATGTCTACTTATATTTGTACTATACTTTTATTAATTTAAATTGAATCTGTTTGTATTATTGAATCTCTTTATGTTATTGTATTTATATTTATTTTAAATTAAATCTCTTTGTATTATTGTACCTGTGATGTTAACTTCAGCTAATTAATGTAAATTATATCTCTTTGTATTATTGAATCTCTTTGTGTTATTGTATTTATATTTATTATACATTGAATCTCTTTGTATTTTCTTTGTATGTTTGTGTGCAGGTTATGGCTGAAGTGCCGCGGCTTTTGGAGGGGCCCCATGACGCCGGCCACCGTTGCCATATATTTTTGAACCCAAATAAAGGACATGATTATCGGAGTTTCAGACTTCGAACCATAAAGAAAACCTGGCCAATACACAATTATTTCATTCCTCACCTTGACGCTTATGGACTACATGCTTTTGCTAGGCTCACATCAAGCGAAGACCAATCCCAGTTACGTTCGGACCCATCCCTTTTGACATCCCTCGTTGACCGGTGGAGACCTGAAACCCACACCTTTCACTTTCGTTTTGGGGAACTTGCACCTACACTGAAAGATGTTTCTATGATCCTTGCTCTGCCAATTAGAGCTGAGCCGTTAGTCTCTCCACCAGTGTCTAAAACATGGGCACAAAATATATCAGACCGTCTTGGGATGACAATGCCAGAATCACAATGTACTAGTGGCCCTCGTGGCATCCCACTCACCTGGCTTCATGATAACTTTCTTAATATTTCTAGCTTCGCTGATTCTGAGACGAGGAAAAGACATCTGTTTGCGTATTTGTTGTGGCTCCTTGGGGTTATGTTTCCAAATTCACACGGGGACGTACTTCTCCCTGGTCTCATCTACATTGTGGAGAAGATGGTAAATGAACCTTTACCCGAGCATCCAAAATACAGCTTCGGTTCTGCCATTCTATCTCATACATATAGAGGCTTGTGTGATGCCACACAAAAATCTTCCTTTGCCAAAAAAGCTCCGTTACTTTGTGTCCCTTACGAGTTTCTATAGTTGTGGTCCTGGGAATACCTCCCTGTAGGACGACCTCGTATAACAAATCCCATACACCCATACGACTATAGCGAGGGCAACTGTGTAACTATGGCCAGTAGGTGGACAAGGGCACGGAAACATTGGTCTCCAAGTATTGCGAAAAATTGTTACCCTATATACCACCAGCAGTTTGAGGCACTTGATGAGTCTGTAGTCACATGGAACCCATGGACTCAGGAGCATGTACAGATGGTCTTTAATATACGACCCATCACACTAGGCATGTTGACCAATAGTGCATTCTGACTGACTCGCTGCTACTAATTGTTTCTGTGGTGTTTTGAGCCTTACAACCCAGAGCGTGTCATGAGACAGTTCGGTCTGTATCAGGAGATTCCACCACCTTTTCCAAGATGTACTGACGAGGAAACCCATAAGTAAGATGTGACCTCCCTAAATAGTTAGTGTCCTTTTTAATTTACTAAACTCACACTTTGTTACATAATTTGCAGGCTAACCAATATGGGCCACGGTTGGAGTCTTTACGATTGGAGGGAGCACAACATTCAATGGGTACAGAAGTGGGAAAATGACGCGCTAGCAGATATAGTGTATCAACTTAGGTACATTTTATTTACATTATTTATTACGGTGACCATACGATGCGTGAAGATGATTTGCTTTCATCACAACGGTTGATGTTATTATATAATTTGCAGACCGTACGATGGAAGTATAGCTCAAGCGTACAAGCAGTGGTACTGCATCAGCATGCATACAAGCCTGGTCGGTCAACCAGCTATGATACCAACAAATCTCACGCACGAGGAGCAGATGCAGAGACCTGTTGAGCTGCATGCAGCTTACTTTCATGACCGGGTGGTAATCACTAGTAATTTTTTTAGGTCCAGCATTTCATAATCATTTCAACCAAATAACAACCAAATATTTTTCCAGCTTCAAACTGCCCATGATATAGGGCAGATGGCGACGGAAAGCATGCCACCAGGGCTGTCAAGTCATTCAATAAACGTGTTAAAGAATACATGCTAACAAAGTTGAGATGTGGTAGAGGCGACGACGTTGTCACTGGAGCGTATAACATGCCAGTACCGAGGTCAGCCAGACCGAGTGCGGCGCCGTCGTCCAGACCGAGCGAGGCGCGTACAAGCCATGGGCAGCGGGGGGAGGGTCTGAGTACTACAACGACATTGCCACGACATGACTCTTCTCTGCCACTACATGGCTCTTCTTCGGTGCTGCTTCGTCAGGGGCAAACATCGCAGGACCATGGCATGGGCTTGGATTCGATGCCCGAGCTGTATCTTTCCCCAAACCCATATGCATACACAGGATATGGCACATACACTCAAGGTGAGGGATCTCAGCCGTATCTCTCCACGCGAGGGATCTCCATGTCCGAGGAGACTCGTGTCCCAGATTTAAACCAGTACTAGGTAGAATGTCCAGACAGTAGAGGCGAGGGATCTGATCAGGTAGTCATGTTTACATTTTAACGCATTTACAGTGATATTACATATTATCCTCTAACAATTTTTGTTTACAATGTTTCTATGTGCAGGACATACCTGATGTAAATTGGAACGATGAGTACACCCAACCTGGCGGCATTGTTTACGCAGTAGATACGGATTTCTTCAGAGATGACGTTATTGGCCCATCTTTTATCCCCGAGGAGTCACAACAACTATACACCTACAATTACGCATCAGGTTCGCAACAAGGATTACAGACTCCACCACCTATGCAAGAGTCGCAGACACAGGAAGACCAACTGAAGTACGGTCGCGGTCTTCGTGTACCTCGACCACCTAATCGCTTAGAGCTTTCCGGCCCGAAGGGAAGGCCAGTTGGCCGTCGTCGACAACAATGATTCATCTATGTGCGACTCATTGTATCTACATATGTCTGTATCAGACTTTTCGATTTGAACATCTATGTATGCTGAAATAAAAATGCACCAGTCAGGAACAATTTTTCCCGACTATATATCCCGCCATACTATCCCGCTCCACTCTTCGGCTTATGTTTTCGTGCAACCCTTTCCCCTCAATATTTTCCCGCCAACGCTTCCCCTCCATATGTTCCCGCCACCCGTTTCCCGCCAACGCTTTCCCTCCATATGTTCCCGCCACTCGTTTCCCGCCATATGTTCCCGCCAACCCTTTCCCGCCATACTGCACTCGTTCTTTCCCGCCATTTTCTCCTCTCTACTTATAAAACCCCCTTCAGACGGAGGTGGATAAGCATTCGAGTGTAGTGTAGTCGAGATGTCCCGTTATCCTTTCGATCGTAGTTTTCACCCTGGGATGAGCAGGACTCTTCTGAGGCTAGCTACCGATTTCAGGATGGACGGTAGGATAGTTCCATGGGACGAACTCACCGGTAGTGACACCATAATGAATGAGTTGGCTCACCAATTACGTAGGTCTGGGTGGCCTGAAAGGACCTATGAGGAGGTACGTAAAGAACTTCTTAGGTTGCATGCAAGGTGGAAGAATGTAGTGGAGCCGAAGAGTGAAACTTTCAGAAGGACTGCAGAAAATCATCCATTTTTATGGATTGAGGAGAGCGAGGATGAAGATGATATCTTCACGCCGCCGATTCCGGGTGCTGCATCGTCAAAGGGCAAGAGTTCTGCATCGTCTAAGGGCAAGAGTACTGCATCCTCGAAGAGCAAGAGTTCTGCATCGTCCAAGGGTAAGAGTTCTGCATCCCCGAAGGGCAAGAGTTCTGCATCGATGGAGGATGACGATGATGCCTTCATGTAGTTTTTAAGCTGTATTCCTGTTCTACCGTTTAATTCGGATGTACTTGCATTATTAGTTTGTACTCTCTTATTGTAGGGCATTATGTTCTATCTTAATTTTATTTTGTAGTTGTTGCACGATGTTCGATATTAGTGGAGGGAAAGAAAATGCCACTATTTTATTTTAAAACTATATTTTTTTTCCATTACGACACGGCACAACTGAAAATAAGATACATCCTACGAATAAAGCTACATTTAACTCCTGAAATAAAGCTACATTAAAGTGCAGAAATAAAGATACAAATGATTGCGAAATTTAAAATACTACCACAGGAATCTACTGAGTCCAGCGTGGATATTTTCCTTTTCCATTGCCAGCTTCTTCTGCTGCCTTGGCCTCACGAGCCCTTTCTTTCTTTCTCTGCCTCTCCGCCTCACGAGCCTCCTTTCGCTGTCGTTTCTGCTCCTCCATGCGACGAGCCTCTTCCCTGTTTTTCTTTCCTAAATCCTGAAAAAAACGGTGTTGCTCAGCATAGTATTCTTTTAACTCTCTCTCTTGCTCTGCTTTCTCCTCAGCTTCCGCCTTCTCGCGTCTCTCTTCCGCAAAGAAACTATTCCACGCACGGCGACTTCTTTCACGAATCTCAGTCACTGCCCAAGCCGGCTTCTCCGTGTCAATCCAACGATAGTACATGCACAGAGGCGGAGGAGACTACAACAAGAAACAAGAATGTTAGTAAAGAATCAATGAAAATACCAACAATATCTATTCGTGATGGTTAAAGCATACTGGAGGCTTGTCGTACTCTAAAGTAGCTACGACAGGATCTTCCTCATAATTGGCGCACATGAAAATCTTCATGCCCAATCAATCTGAAAAATCCGTCACCTCCTTCACCTTGCAAAGATCACCACACCAACACCGCAAGACTGCCACCCCCGGAGGCAAACTTGCATTCTTCATTTTCCTCGGCCTAATGCTTTGATCTGAACAAGGCAAACTCATATCGACTGAAAAAATGTGTTACACACTTTGTGCACTGGCGATTTCTAGGATGCATGGACGAGAGCCTCGGTGTCTCCTTTTATAGGCTCAGACGATAAGTGATGGCGAGAAAATAAGCAAGAACAGAGGAAATTAGGCGGGATATTTTAGGATCCCTGTAGTGTCGGCACTACAGGTTCCCGCAGCATCGGATTCCCGCAGCGAGTGACTGATTACCGCAGTGTCGTCGCATCCACTCAAGCAATAGCTAGAGCAATTCTCGCAGTGCCGTCGCATCCTATGAGGCAAAAGTAGGACTGATTCCCCGGCGAAAGAACCAAAAGCAGGCATCATCGTCTATATCCCCGCGCGGAAATCACACTCTTGGGTGTTGTCACCTCACCTGCAGCAGCAATTTTCAAAGCATGGGAATGAGCGCCATTTGCCACAGTTCTCATGTCGGCCACACTGCAAGGAATCAGCCCAGTTTGCAACAGCGAGCCCGTGAAATTAGCGCACCGCATCGGATTCCCGCTCAATCGTGAAAATCAGCATCATCAGCAACAAGCAATCACACACACGCGGGAATCAACGCCATTTACAACAGTGCTCATGTCGGCCAGGGGAATCAGCGCGCGCATGCAGCAACGGCCGCCTGCGCTAGTGGCGGCGGGGCCCGCGCCTCAGCAAGCGAGCAGCAGCAGCTGTCGGCCAGCAGTGTCGGCCAGGTGAGGCCGCCTCAGGCTGTGGCGGCGAGGCCCACTGGCGGGGCCTGTGCGCGGCAGGACCTGTCGGCCAGCCAGCGACCGCGCAAGGGCTGGCCGCCTCGCCCGGTGGCGGCAGGGCCCACCTGGCCCGCTCCGTTCCGTCGCGGCGCGGTGCACTGTACGAAAGCCGTTCGGCTGGGGTGGCCGCCTCCTACGGTGGTGGCAGGGCCCGCCGCCTCCTGGCGTGGCGGCAGGTGCCACGTGTCGCTTGCCGCGCCTGCCGCCACCGCTGAGGGGGTCCTTTTTGTTAAATTGATTCAGAGGTAGTCTTTTTTGGCAATTCATCTCGGCAGGGGGTCCTTTTGAACAAAAAGTCCATAAAAACGATATAGGCAATAGTAACCGAACTGAACAGTTAGTTATCAGTGGGTTTTTTTGGTTTATGCGTCTAGCGTGGCTACTGGAGGTAGCATGTTCGAACCAAAAAACCAAAAAAAACTCAGCCAGTGACAGGAAGGTCATCCAGCATGTGTTTTCTGTGTAATTATATAATTCAGGGAGTTATCTGTTTTTTTTTACTCCCAGCCAGTGACGTGTGGGCCACTGCCACACTGGCATGCCATCGAGACAGGATAGGGTAGAAAGCATTGTATTTGAACCAAGCATCAAGCTAGATACCACAAATCCGTATTTTTAAAGTTCTAGCACCAAACTGAACATCCATTATAAGTTCTATAACTCCTAGTGATATTACCTCTTCTAATATTTAACACGAAGAGGAAGATATAACAAGGTTGGTAACTTACAAAAATAGCAAAAAAAAAGTCCAGTAACAGTTTCAACCAAAATGTTAAATGACTTTATTTTTTTAGTTTCCTAATCTTTCGGCGGAGCTGGAAAATAATCCTCGAAACCAGAAGCCAATCCATTCAGGATAAGACAGGGTGTAAACAAAGCGTACATCCACATGCCACTTACATTTTTTTTGGATGAATCACGTACAATTTTTTGAACAGAAGTACGACTACCATACAGTACTATTATGCATCAATTACAACTACTCCATGCGTCCTAGAATACGTGTTCCGATCTTGTACAAAAAACAAGAAGAGAACATAAAATCACTAAACATGTCCAATTTCTGAATACGAACATAGCACGAGGACAAATTGGCATAAATGCATCAATCCGGTGTTGTACACATTTAACCATAAAATCATGCAGAGGGGAAGTCCCATAATCTCATTTGTAGAGTCTCGCGTATGTACATAAAATTTCCTCAACCGATTTCTGAATAGAGAGCTAAATAGTTTGTCAGAGATATACACGGGGGTGTTCAGCAAGAAGTAGCTCTAAAATATTACTATTGATCTATTTGTACAAGTCTGCCGTTGGTAAACCAGGAAAACAAAGGGCATGCGCACCACACCACTTCATAATTATGAAGAGACTAATTCGCTCAGTAGATCACCTTGTTTTTGGATGACAGATCTACAGTATGTGTATTCTTTTTATAACGATTTATCATAGATGTGTATATAGTATATTTCTCTTTCTGTACGAAGATGTATGAAACCAGAGTCCTAGCTCGTGTCAAGTGCCCTCGGACACTCGTATGCCGCAGCTACTTCCTACAGATGAATCAATCAGCTAACTAAGAGCTGTATTTTTTTTTTTCATATCCGCGAAGCAACAATATCATCTCACATCCACGTCTTTGGGCAGGACACACGTCGGCGTGACCGCGCACGGCCGTGGCCCAACAGCCACCTGACCCCACACCACGTCGTCAACATGGCCATTCACCTTCAGCGATCTGTGCTTGGCGGCAGCGTCATGACGCGCTCCTTGTTTCTCGCTGTTCTTAGCGACTCCAGTTCGGCAAACTTGCCCTGCACATACATGTCCCAACTCACAATCGTTAGAGTGAGCATTGCGTACCGTCGACAGTGCGTGCGGCAGGTAAGTCGTGAGCGCATTCAACGTCCCTGGATCCAGCGCGCTGTTGAACCTGGCGACAGTGCTCTCCCACAGCCCTGCTAGGCTGCTACCGAGTGAAGTCTATTTTAAACCCTATGATTGTAGAGGTCGTCTAAAATGAACCCTCACCTTCAAATCCCTGAAGTCTATACCCTGTACTCGCTGATGCTGGTCAATCTCAACCCTCGGCCTGTTTGAAAACAATTCATCCCGCCCGGGATCAAAGTCTACTCTCACTTACATCGATACCCCACATGTCATATTCATCCTCCATCCCGGATCCCCTCCCCTCTCTCGGAGGTGCCTTGGCGCCACCAACGCGACGGAACAGCGACGCATGTCAGCGTAGGACTCATTCATGGACGAGGTCGTTTAGTGGCTGCACGCGCCCGGGTGCCGCTGCAGGCGTTGACCACAAGCACCGTCATGAGCGTCGCGGTGCCGGAGCCGAGCGAGTGCCCCGCGAAGACGAGCTTACAGTCGCACCGTTGCAGGCGGAGCAGGTCCGGCAGCGTCTCTGTCTCCATCTCCAATTTGAACTAGGCGGCCTTTAGCAGCAGGTTGTGCACGTAGCCGCCGTCCAACATCTCCATCCCGAGCTTGTTGCCCATCGAGACTGCAAGGAAGGAATTAATGGAACGGCTCGTCCCCAACTCCCCATGTAGTATGCGTTACAGCGTGTAGCCGCGGTCAGCTTGCTGTCCGTCTAGGATGCAGCGAGTTACAATGCAGGAGCTTATAATCGGCGTTGCGGGTGAGGTTGAGGCCGCGGACGGTGAGGACGACCTCGTTGCGGCGGCGGCCGACGTAGATGTCTACGTAGGTGTTGGTGTGGTGCACTTGCAGATGCCACCTCAGTCGATTTGGATGTAGCCGCTGGCGGCCGGCATGAGGTTGGGGTTGGAGAGGTCCAAATCGCAGCTGGCCGATCTGGCAGATGCGCGGGATGGAGACGGGCTCGAAGCCAGCGGGTGATGTGGATGGCCATGTCTTGCTGTCGTAGGCGGCGATGGAGGTGAGGCGCTTCCACGGCCACCGAGCGTAGAACACACGCTCCAGCCTGAAGACACCGACATGGCCGCCTCGCCGCGACGCGTTGACGCTTCGCCTCCGCTGGCTTGTCTTGGCTCCGGCAGCCAGCGGCGACGGGCCTCGCCAGAGCGTATCAACGCTTGTAACGGGCGGCGACTAAGGCGGCTCCCATAGTGGCATGGCACAACGGTCGACGGGACGACGACCCGGCGCGCGGAGGCACCCGTATCGACATGGATAGAGGGATCAGAGAAGGGAAGATGAATATGACAAGTGGCCCCATGCCGTCAGTGAGACTATAGCGTGATCCCGGCCGGGATAGTTCTTTTTCCAGCATGCCAAATTGGTCTAAACAGGTTTGGGGTTGAAATTGACCGGGATCAGTAAGTACAGGGTACAAACTTCAGGGATTCGAAGGTCAGGGTTGATTTCCGACGAGCTCTATGACCTCGAGGTTTAAAATAGACTTCACCCGCTGCTACCTCTAACGCGGCAAGCGTCTTTCGGACCCGCGGAGCGTGCAGCCTCCAGCATGGCCGTCACGCTGCCACACAGGAAATTAGGAATCCCAAATTCCGTCGTACGCGATGGAGGATCCAGAAGCAGAGGCGACATGTCAGTGGTGCGAGGTGTCCACGGGGCGACGTCAGTTTTGCAGCGAGCCCCCTAGACCGACACTGGGCAGAGGAGAGGACGCGAGCGAAAGAGCCTCGCCGGCGCAAAACCTCGCTTGGATCTGACGTCTTGTCGGAGGCCGCCAAGATCGCGGCGGCGGCAAACCCGTGACCGCGGCGACGAAGAACGACAACGCGCCCGGGGACGCCGCAAAGGCCTGGAACTGGGCGATGACCACGTGGACGAATTGAAGAAGCAGGGAAAGCTTGTATTTATAGGAGCTCGGACGCAAAACCAATTCGAACAATCGAACAAAAACATCTCGATGCGAGACGATCAGAACGTGCGGCCAAAGCGGTAACCGCCTATACATGCAAACCAACGACACACGTGTTACGAATAAAAGCAAAATTGTAAACGGCCGCTAATGTGGCACTCTCAACAGAATACGCGAGAAAAGACAGGCCGACCACGCGCACCCATGCAAGAAAAAGGAAATAAGGAGGGAAAAATAAACAAAGCGGTGGGGTGGCCAGGGGATAGGCATGCAGATTCAATTGCAGGATCGTGGTCAAATCGAACACCGGCCCCAACCCACACATGCAAGCCAATCGAAACACGCCGTTCAGCACACGTTAGACCAATAGCAAGTGATGGAGCAAATCCAACTAAAATGATAGAGCCACCCAATGCACACACAAAAACGTGAATCACGTTGACAAAATTTACAACTAAAAACTATAGTCACCATGAATTTGTACCCCACAGTAGCCCAAACTAATGCACGTGTCATCAGCCTACATGTTCTCAAGTTGCTTTCAAACAAGTGGGTAAACATGAGGGCGTAAACTTCCCCAGATATAGTGGCTTGGTTATTCCTTCCACTCTCCCACTTAACAAATCTGTTGTATACTAGCTTGCTTTCTCTGCGCTACTCGACCTTTTATAACATGGTTTGGCTGGATGCATGTTTCTTAACTCCATTGTCTCACTAACTGAAGGTTATTTATTACCAAGCATGTGGTTCATATTGATGACCACTTTCCTTTAGAGTTGCCATGTCATCTAACGACTGGTGTAGGACAAAGAGTTGTTGCGACTCCATGGGTTGTGTCCTGGTCATGAAGCATAGAGAGAGCACAATCCACCGATGGTCGTATTTATAGACATGATTTATCCGGGAATTACTCATTTGCATGCAACACTTATATCGGATAAATTTCATGTGATATTTGAACTCGCAAGATCTTCATAAATTATGGAAGTCTCCAATGATGTACAACAACAACAACAACAACAACAACAACAACAACAACAACAACAACAACAACAACAACAACAACAACAACAACAACAACAACAACAACAACAAGGGCATGTGCAGTCAGTTATTTGAAACTTGGTTGATGCACATCGTTTCTTTCATCTAAAAAATACATGTCCTTTCTAATTGAGTTAAATGCATAAAACCAACACAATTCTTGATGGAAACAACCAACCTCAACATGCCAAGAAAAAATGGAAGGACCTTACCAACGAATCTAGCTATTAATAATAGGGTGTGGCTAGATCTCTCTCGACTAAGACTAATCAAGTCTCAGTCAAGTGACAGAATATATACGAAAGAAGAATGAAAAAAATTTGAAACAAAATTTTGCATGCATTTCCATGTAAGATCTCATGATTATAGCATCGACTAAGACTTGATTAAGTCTACTGAGTTTAGCAATCCCATCTAGAAATCGGGTGCCACACTTCGCATGCACAATCTAGTTGTTACTATGTGTTGAGTAAATTAGCAATTTTATGATTAATCAAATTGAGAAATAAACCATAAACATCGTGTTAACAGTATTAATTTCGTACTGCTATCTACTATAAAAATGGTTTTTAACGACGGTATATGTGGTTGCTAAAAGTCAGATTGTGGTCGTTAAAGGTCTTTAACGACAACAATCTGCTGGTCGTAGTAGGCTCTGTAGTTAAAAGTCCAACGACCACATTATGTGGTCGTTATTTCCTTAACGACGGGATGGTGTGTTGTCGTCAATCCCAAGGCAATAACGACCACTTTTGTCATCGTTAATAATGTTCTCGTGGTTACCAAAACATGATTACTCTTCACCACTTTGATATGCTTCAGAACCACTTATATTTAGTATAACTTTCCATTCAATGAACATGATACAACATCCAGTATTTGAATATTAAAATCCACATTAATATAGAAACAAAAGAATCTGAATTGAAATGATCATCACCTCTTTTATTAATAGAATACCAAAACTCCGACATACAATTCTGGAATTAAAATATCATTTAAAAAATTGGAGTCAAAAGCACTCCGAACAATGTAATTGATCATATCTATCTGGAAAATGAGACAACTAGAAAAGATAATATTTATTAATCTTGAATCGAGGAATGCCATCTTTCTTTGAATGGATATCATTCTTCATCGTGGATTACAATGCCTCCTGATGCTTCTATATATTACAGTGGACCATCAATCATGCCTGCTAATTCATCTGCGCCATTTGCATTGTCTGAAAAATATACAACCAATTTGTAAGCACGGTGGATAATGGAAAAATAAAAGCTTTGACATTATTTCCATACCATCTCTTCCGTCCTTATCATTTCCTATGCCACCGTCATTGCTGGCCTCAACTTCATCATCATGGGTGCAATATATTTGATTAACTTGAAGACAATGAAGTGTAGAAACAAATTCTTGATGTGCTACAAGCTAGTTAGAAACTCGCTTTTGGAATCATCTGTATCCCAATTTGCACTAAATTAGCCTTGTATGTTTCTTGGCACATCATTTGCAGCTATAAAACAAGCAACTTCTTTATATCATTCAATACAAGATACCTTGAATAAATTTTCCCATTTGACTAGTACCTTTTGTAGCTAAGTCATGTTCTCCCATATGAGGCGCGCGTGTGTGTAGCCCATTTTCTGCTGAATTTTTCTTATTATCTTGATTTCTTTGGTGAGGTCCAGGCCTATTCAAACGTGAGTTGCATCTTTCCCGGCCTGAATGTTGTTGACTTTCCATATGTGATGACTCATCATGATAACCTATAATTACGTGTTAGTTTGAAGTGGGCACAAAAGATCTACATAGTAAAATTAAATTAAATAAGTGAATGATGATGGACTAAAAAATAATTACTAAATGCTAAAAAAGTACATTACTGATGTCACAGTTTTACTATCTGATTACCTTGAATTTAAGTTGTTTAATGTAAGGCATAGCAAATTACAAATAAACCAGATCATATAAGACCTACACTTGAATAGATTGTATATGACATGGCACAGTAAATTTGTAAACCAAAATAAAGCAAACAAAATTGCACCTACGTGTTTAATAATCATGAACTGGATATGAATCGACAGTACTAGTTGATAAAGGTTGGGCAACCAAAAAAATAGAGAAAGGAGGAATAACAATGAACCAGTAGTGGAATGGCATCGGCGGTGGCAACAGGTAGAGTGCAGGATGCAGCTCGAGCATGCCGAGGACAAGGTGACCAGCCGGCAATGTGCAGGCCACAGATTGGGACACCGGGTTTGAGGATGGCTGCAAGGAGCAGGCTGTCGCACGAATGCGTCGGGGTCAAGGTTGGTGGTGAGGTTCCCGCTGCAGCCCAGGAGCGCCAGTGTTGTTAGTCGTAGGAGAAGAGCAGGGGGATGGGATCAATGGAGGCGGCAAGATGAAAAAAGCAGGGGATGAGAAGGAAAGGAGGCGCAAGGAGATGGATCCTACCAGATTCGTTTTCTTTCTTCTCCTCCTAGATTTCCTGGATCACCGAGGATTAACAAGAGACGGGGAGGTGAGAAAAAGGAGGCGCAACTGAACGATTCTTATGGGTTCGTCAGCGGCAACGAGCGGAGATGGGGAGAATGGCCATGAATGCTTCGAGGTGGATATCGTGAGAGTGGCCTGGTTGGGCGAGGATTGAGGATCTGGATGACTAGCTAACTAATACGATTACAAGCAGATAAGTTTGATTGGAGAGACTTTAATGCCAATGTTCTCGGGAACCGCCAACATTTTTTTCCTCATAATGGTGAGTAACATACACTAGTAACATATACATATCCCTAGACTATGTTACTACTTTCATAGTGGGTAGTAACATAAGTGTGGTAACGTGCAAAGCTTCATTTATTAGGTTATAGACTCATATTGCATTGGGACATGTGATGTTACAGTAACTAGCTAAGTTACTATAACTACCTCTCACCTCATTAACTCACTGCCACATAAGCAAATTTGCTGAGTGAGACTCAATGTTACTGCTGAAGTTACTCCCACTGTGGCTAGTCGAGAGATAAAGGTGAGGAGATTCTGTTTGTTAAAGAGCTACTAGTATAAAAAAAAGATCAGAACAATAACGAGCGCACCCACGGTTCTTTTTTGATAGCAGATTTCCGTCTCCCGGGAACTCACTCGGATTTAAATATGAAGAGTTTTTAGTCATTGTCGTTAATAATAATTTTTCTAGTAGTAACCATGCAAGCTCATACTACCCAAATAACAGATTCATCTACGTACACAACAAGCAAGGTTAAAACAATAATGAACAGGAGAGAGATAAACAAGTTATACCCTCCAGGTGGCCTTTTCGAAGTCGCGACAGCGGCCTCTCGACGGCCTTCTTCTCGGCAGCAGCGACATCGTTTCTCTCGGCTTCAGTACACATGATGATAATGAAGGCGATGAGGATGTAGTCAAAGTAGCGGACGAAGACGAACAACAACGAACAGTCGCGTTGGAGACGGTTCCCATAAACCTCGCAAAGGGCAAGGTTTTGGGGGCCTGCTCTCTTGTACAGTTGTGCACGCGGTGGACGGGAAGGGATCGCCTGAAGCGGTGGTAGCGAGCAGAACAATGGTAGGCGGTGTGCGCGAGTAGGCAGATGTGATCTGATATGGTTGGCGGGTAGGATTGTTGACGCCTCTAATAATACGCGCGGCCGAGTAGGGAGACGTGTCCTTCATCTCATCAGCATTAGAGATCCAATTCGTACCACTATACCCTTCAAGTACCAATGGGTATCTGGTACAGTCAACTCCAAAGCTCGCAGCGCCTTTTAGATAGTGCATAACTCTTTCAACAACATGCCAATGTACATCATCCGGATTGAAAACAAATTCGTCTCAGTTTGCTCAAAGCTAACACAATGTCTGGCCTCGTAGCGCAAGCTAGGTATACGACTGAACCAATAACTTGAGAGTATCACAATTGATATTTAGTTGTGCCTTCAAACTTTCGAATCCGCAAGCTAGAATTATCTGGTGATGGGGAGGCTTTGCAGTCTGAACATCCAAAGCGACTCAAAATTTTCTCAACATTAATCTCATGAGAGAATTCCTTATTATCCTCGTTATCACTCAATAGCTTGATGCTCAGGTTAACATCAGCCACACCAAAACCTTTCATCTCAAAGTTCTGAGATTGAAAAGCGTTAACCTCCTCAGTGACTTTGAGGTTGGTTCCAAACATTAGGTTTTCGGGTTGTTGAGTAAATTAGCGATTTTAATTAAACTAATCCAGAAATAAATCATAAATATGGCATTAACAATATTAATTTTGTAATGCTATGTAACCATGCAAGTTCATACTATACAAATAAAAGATTTAACTACACAAACAACAAACAAAGTGAAAACAGTACTGAACAGGAGAGGGATAAACAAGTTCTACTCTCTAGTTTGCCAGTTTGAAGTCGCGGCGGCGGCCGAGGCGGTGGCCTACTAGGCGACCTTCTTCCCAACAGCAACAACAACGTTCCTCTCGGCTTCAGTAGACATGACGATGATGAAGGCGACTATTCCAATGAGAGCCATCATAGTAAACAATGCGCTTCACCAGATTGGAGCTACGGCCCGTGGCGAGTGCATGTGCAAGCACACATGGTGGACGGCATAATGCAGATCAGGCCGGGCAAGCATCAACCTAGTACTGGAGGGCGCCGAAGACGCTAGCGTAGAACTGGGTCTGAGGAAGGACCGCCATCGTGTGTAGAGAGCTTGGACCTCGCATCCACTGTCATGATTGTGGGCTTCTAATTGAGCATGCCAGTGCGGTAAAGGTGTGGGCATACTTCTGCTGGCAGAGGAAGACGTCGTCGTCACACTGGGGACTTTGATGCGGAGGATATAATAAAGAGCCCCAAGTTCCTTGATGGTGTGCTTCCCAATCAAGTGTATTCCCAAAATCTAACTGCAATGTCATATAGTAATGTAAAATATTTTAGCTTATCCCTGCTTCACGATGTAGTATATAGTAATGTAAAATATTTGTTATCTTTATTGATCCCTCATGTGCTCGTTGATCTGTCATGTGTATATGCCTTTGTATGACGGTGTTCTGTGATGTTCGTGTAATTCTACCGCATGTTTACTAGTACAGTCAAATGATTTCCCCAACATGAGTTTTTTTAAGATGTATGAATAGTTCTAATGGGAACACAGAATTGCAAGCATCTTGGACAGAGCCATTGGAAGCATAATGAGAATGTTTAGATGAAATAGACAAGACTGCAGCTAACGATCAAATCGTAATGTGGCGGTCTGGTCTCTGGGAGCGATTGCTAGTGTTAGCTGGCTACGTGGCTGGACGAGAGCTCTCTCGCAGCCATGCATTTTTGTTCCCGAGTCTTCCGTAGCTTAACCGCACTATGCACAGGAAGTGACTGATGGTCATTCTCATACTTGAGACTTCGATAATATTAGATTATTGGCCATGAGCTCACAAAGTGCGCTGAGCAGAAGTCAAAGAGAGAAACACAGCAGCCCGAACTGTAGGCTACACTCAGCCTAGCCCTAGCTCGTAACAGCAATGGTCACTCAAGGAAATGTTTCTGGACACTAATGAGCACACAACCAGTTCCCTACATCTCTCAATCCCATGACTTGTGCTATTTAGCTCCCATCCAAGGCCAGTTTGAAACCATGACAATCTATTTGTTTTGTCTCTCTTCCTTCCTCTCTTCAACTTTGCAACAAATGTACATGGTAGACTGGTTGTATTATGCTTGCTCTATGTTATTGCATCTACCTTTTATAACATGGTTTGGCTAGGTGCACATGTCGGGAGTTCCACACTTTCTTTTACCTTTTTGGCACTAGAATAATATTCTACTACTAAATAATTGCTACAGATTATTTATTACACCTGTAAGGTAGCATGTGGTTCTTATCTAGGATAACTTCTATTTTATCTCCAGGACTTTTGGTGCTCATGTTTATGAAGGCTTCGGTGTTAGGCAGTACGTTTATCATGGTGTTAGAAACAATGAAAAAAATAGCGCATTATTTTGTTGTTATAGCGTCGCTATAGCGCATACGAAAGGGGCCCACTACATTTGAGCAATTTTGCTCGCTACAACGCTAATCGCACTATAGCGCACTATTTCCGCGCTAACAGTTGTAGCGTTATACCATTGTAGAATCATCCAAAAACCTGAAGGAGAAAAAACAACAGTCGAGCCCCAGCGGCCCAAAACTACCACTCGGCCGGCCACAGGCCTACACCCACACCCTTCTCACTCCTAATATCAGATGGTCAGACCTAATGAACAACCAACCCCAGTTTATTCACCCTTCCCATCTGAGCTATGAGCACCGGCTGCAGCATCTTCTTGTGAGTGGCAACGGCGGTGGATTCCTTCAGCTCGACTCCAGCCAACACTGGAAGGGACGACGTTAGCCACGCCGCCGGCAATGGAGGCAAGTCAGCCACCAAGTAATAAATTTGTCTACTTCTTCCACCCTTCTGAGCTCCGGCTGCTACTTGCTCTTGCGTGTGCGCGTGCTTCTACTGCTACCGGTGGCCGAGGAAGAGGAGCTACTGGGCTACTGCTGCTCCCGTGCGCTGCCGCGGCTACTTCTTGCGTCTGCTACGGGAAGGAGATGAGGGGGTGCGGCTGTGGAGGAGATGGGGAGCACGCAATGCTACTTCTTGTGGTTAATTGGTTATGCATGCATTGCTCCTGGACAATTTTGTAGCTGCTTAAATCCTTGAATTATGTGATATGTTTGACATTTTTCAGGACGCTATTTTGAAATATAGCACACTACTAGCACGATATAACTTGTGTAGCATCTGGAGAAGGGTGACACTATATCTTGTAGCACGTTGCATCACAATAAGATCTCTCTGCTTGACGTACATCATGTCATGGATAATACTGCGAGCAAATTGCAACGATGGCAAGGAAAGTTGGCCACTAATGACGGTTGGTTCATGTTTTGTCAATGTGGTGCTCTCGTCCGTCCTAATTTACGTATGTTAACGGTAATCCGTTTGAGCTCATTGGTAACTAAGGAGATCGATAAGCTTCGGAAGAATTTTCTCTATACATCTAGCATAGAGATAAATTGATCGGAGGTTTCATGTTTGTCAGTTGGAACCAGGTTCGTTGGAGTAGGTGGGGGTTATCGATCTTAGAAAGTGATATATCAATCAATGAACAGACAAAACACCATCCTAGATCGGCATCCTAGCTCCCTGCGGTATAGAGGATTCCAATTTTTCTATGCTTCTACAGCAATTTAGATTGGTTGGCCTTCGCAAAAAAAGATTGGTTGGCAACATGGCATGTTTTTGTACCTCGAAGTCACCCGAATGAACAAAAACACCAAGGGAAATTGTGCTTAGCTTAGTCAGTCATGAGCTCTGCCATCTTTGTGGTCAACTGACTAAAACCCAAACGCACTTGATGTTCCCCTACGCAAGGGGGTGTGGCAGTTAATTTCAGACTAGGTGGAGAAGTTTGGTTGGTACTCAAATCGCATACACGAGAGACTTGTCGAAGTATATGGATTGCCTTCCTTTTCTAGTACAGCTAACAGTTTTAATACTATACTGAGCAGATTTGGTCGGGAGAAATGCATTCAATTCAGAAGGTAATCGGCATGATTCAGCTATGTCATTTGTAAATATGGCGTTCCATCACACTCTGATAAAAAAATTAATCGTGATAATGATCATGTCATGTGCACGATTAATTTTCATAAGTTTGTTGTGGTGCCTAGATAACCTCTCCCGTATAAGTTCTTTTATGGTACCTTGAATTAACACGGGCCGTTAGTTATTCTCAATCTAATGATCAAACTTTACATGTACTATAAAGTACTGCCAAAACATTTAGAGAGCTCTATTTTGTTGTTGAAATACCAAAGGCCAATAGGGATAAACAGGAGGGTTTCATCGCCGGCATCCAGGCATGTTTCGGTTGGGGAAAGTGAAGTGTATCCACCAACCATCGTGTTCTTGCCGCTAAACACATGCGGCAATTGATCTCTAGCATTCATGGCGATGAGCTTCCTTGCAGATTCATTGAAGGATTGCATTCCTCATTAGTTACAAAGGGCATTGAGAAAAACTGAAAAGGCCAAAAAAATCAGGAGGCATGCATATTGATTCAAGGAGAAGGTCAGATTTGCCATACTCTAAAATAAATTGGAATGGTTCACAAATAATTTTGTCATAATAGATAGAAAATAAAAGAACAAGATACTACTGAAAAAATCACTATGGGCTGAAGCCAAAAAATTGCCATGATCTTTATAAGCAAAATTTGCCATGGTAAAAAATAGATCTTTTTATGCAAATGGCAAAAAAGAAAACAGTTAATGGAAATTTTGCATCTCTACCATGATGGCAAGAAATGTGGATTAAAAATGTGTATGCTATTTTTACTATATAATTGAAGAGACAAAAAACTTGGTTTAAAAATTGCCATCATATGGAGGAGAAACAAAAATTCACAATCTTTTATATAGTAGTAATTGCCATGTTTAATAAATTAAATGTACCATAGTCAATAGAAGCAAAAAATTACCATGAACGATGGAAAAAGGCAAAAGTTGCCATGGATGCAAAGTATTTTTGCCACGGCAAAACTAGAATTCAAACTTGCCATGCTCCATTGAAGTAAGTGTGTCATTAGTGACAAAAAAGTAAATTTGTCATGTATGTCACATAAAAATTGTCGTGTCAATAAAAGTCTAATTTTGCCATGTTAATAAAGGTAAATTAGCCATGGAAAAATAGAAAATAAACTTTCCGTGGAAATAAAAGTTAAATATTGTCATGGGGATTTAGGTAAAATTGCCATGTTAATAAGGCTCAATTTGCCATCGACAAATAAAAATGTAAACTTGCCATGGCAATAAAAGTTAAATACTGCCATGGGATTTAGGTAAAATTGTCATGTTAATAAAGGTCAATTTTTCATGAGCAAATAAAAAAGTAAAACTTGCCGTGGCAATAAAAGTTCAATATTGCCATGAGGATTTACGTAAATTTTCCATGTTAATAAAAAGTCAAATAAATAGAAAAACTTGCCATGGAAAAAATATATAAATATTGCCATGGTGACTCGGGTAAATTTGTCGTGTTAATAAAAGGTAACTTTACCATGGCAAATAAATAGTAAACTTGTCATGGCAATAAAATGTTAAAAATTGCCATCGGGGATGTTGGTAAATTCGCCATGTTAATGAAGGTGAAATAATTAGTAAAACTTGCCATGGCAATATTTTCCATTTTGTGTTGTTTTGGACAATTTAAAGAATTACTGTGACAATTTAAAAAATCAAAAGTTGCCATGGCAAGAAAGCAATGAATTTACCATGATCCGAGAACTAACATTGTCATGATTCATAACTATATTTGCCATCTTCCAGAAAGCAAATTTTCTATGATGCGTATACTAAATTTTCCATCATCAATTTAGTTATTTTTTTGTTTACCTGGCAAGAAGTATAAGATTAGTTGCCATGGTAGAAAACAGTAAAATTGCGCCATGATCCAATATCGAAAGTTGCCATGGCAAGAATGCCATGAATTTTCCATGATCCGAGAACTAAATTTGCCATGATTCAATAAATATATTTTCCATCTTCCAGGAAAATTCATGAAAAAATGTACAGTAAGACAACAAATTTAAGAAAAATTGTATATTACTGTACATGTTTAGTCCTGAATCCTTCTCTCTAAACAAAGAGCAAGCTTTGATTAGTCCATATCCCTTTTCAGTATAATTATCTCTGATGTTCTTCAACAAAGATTACCACAAACTCTAAAAATCCCTTTCCCCACTACAGAAATTCAGCACACATAGCCGATCAAATCGAGCGGCAAATCATTTATTTGATTCTCAAGGCCCATAGCCTATCACCACTACAACAAAATCTATGGAGATAAAAATGGCATTCCGTCTTGGAAGACTAGCATGCATCTCTGTTTTGTTCAGATCGCACAAAAGCAAATGATTTTCAATCAGTAGAGTGGTAACAAAATACACAGAAAAAGTTGTTCTGCGGAATCAATAACTCCCATAATCACTTGTTCTATTGGTTCAGTTGACACATTCAAAACAAAATGGCCTAGTTCATCTCTGCCCAGCCGATTCACTTGTGATGTATGCATTGCTAGAACAAAAATAATCGTAGAAATGGAAGAATTCTGGGGCTGGGCATTACCGCGCAAAGCTCTGGCTAGGACACAGGCGCTGATCTCCAAGCACCCCGGCGGGAGCGGGGCAGCTCGCGTTCGTGACCACGTCGGGGAGCGCAAGTGCCTGGGGTGGTCGTCGTCCCCGCGGCCGTCGTCGAAGTGCAGGCCAACGCTAGGGAGTGGCAGATGGATGGACATGGTCGTCGCCGTCGACGCAGTCGTCGGCGCCATCGACGTAGCCCCGCGTCGGGGGGAGCGGTAGAATCCTGGAGGTGGTTGTCGTCGAAGTGCAGCCTCTGTACCGCGGCTGCGGCCTCCCCATCGGCTAGATCCGGCAACGAGAAGACGACCCCTGCCACGGTCTCAAGGCCTCGGCGCCGGCCTCCGATGGATCCCACAACCGCCGCTTCATCTGGATGCGCGTGGGAAGCCGGCGACCCCGCTAGCCGTCGATCCCCCTGTGGCGACCACCGCGGCCGCCGCCCCCTGTTCTGGCGATGCACTTGATGCATGGGAGGTAGGATCTGGAGGCGCATCGTCGTGCTGTGGTGCGGGCCGCATCGTCGGGGGTCGTGTGGAGGTGCGTCCCCGGGGCTGGTGCCGTGCACGGGGGCTCCATGGGAGGGGAAATTTTTGTGGTGGTTTGCTCGTGAGTGGTGGGTGGGGTGAGGAGTAGTGCGGCTGTTGAGGGAGAAAACGTTCGCGGCTGGTCAGACCTACTTTAAGGCTGGTCATAATGGGGAGTAACTTAGAATAGTATCATGCATATAACGAGTGCGGCTAATCTGCATAATGCAAAGTTTCTACCTTCATAATGCAAAGTAACATAATAGTAGTATCATAGATGGCTTCATTTATTAGCTTGTAGACTCATCTTGTCTTGGGAAACGCTATGTTACAGTAACATATTATGTTACCACCTCTCATTAGCTACTTGCCACATAAGTAAAATTTTCTTGGAGTGCGCTATGTTACTAGCTAAGTTACTCCCACTATGACTAGCCTACGATTCGTGATTCGATCCAATGGTCCATGGGACGTTCGGCCCCAAATCCTAAAATACAGGGTGTTTCGGAGTTATTGATTCCGTATAAATATGCAAAACCAACTGACGGAAGGAATACTCCTAGATATATATGGAAACTAGGTCCTGAGGCTAGTCATAGTGGAAGTATCTTAGGTAGTAACATAGCACACTCCAAAAGTTTTGCTTATGTGGCATGTAGTTAATGAGGAGAGAGGTGTTTAGAGTAACATAATATGTTACTGTAACATAGCGCTTCCTGAGAAAGGATGAGTCTACAAGCTAATAAATGAAGACATCTATGACACTTGTACTATATTACTTTGCACTATGAAGGTAGTAATTTAGACTAGTGTCATATGCATGCAAAAAGTCACTTTGAAACCCAGGTGCATTGGAGCCCTATATTTTGAACTGTGCCAAAGTGCTATTTTGAATTTTCAAATTATTCTGAAAACAAATTAACATGTTTATATGAATGTATATGACACATGTATAAATTTTGATGCTGAAAGAAGTAACCATGTGAGTTACGCAAACATGACAAAATCATGATTTTGGAAAGATGAACAGTGCATGCATTATTCACTATATGGAAATCACCATTTTGTCATTTTTGTATAGGTCGCATATTTACTTATTTCATCACCAAACTTTACACATGTGTAATATACATCTATATGATCACGTAGAATTTTTTTCAGAACTTTTTGACATCTTAAATGTGATTTTTCAAAGTATTTAAAATAAGGTCCTTCAATACACCCAAGTTTCAAAAATCCACTCTCTAGTATAAGTTACTCCTCACTATGACCAGCCTGATGGCTCCTATACTGAGACAGGACCTGCGTACAAGTCCTAGCCGGACACTAACTCTAAGACTTACTTGGATTAGTACTTTGACACAGACTCCAAACACACATCGGTCAACCTAAACCGTGGACTATTGCTAGTACGTGTAGCAGCTACTAGCAAACACACTCAGCTCAAATATAAACTCAAGATTATGGCTAACAGAGATCGATAAGCTGCGTAGGAATTTCCTCCATAGATTTACTGTAGAGACAAATTTCACGGAGGTTGTATGTTTGGTCGGTTCATGGAGTTGGTTGGGGGCATCATCCTTATAAAGTGATAAATCAATCAGTGAACAGACAGCAGACGATCCAAGATCGGCATCCTGACTCTCTGTGGCACAAAGGATTCCTATTTTCTATGCTTCAACAACAATTTAGAGTGGTAACGGCGACATGGCATGTTTCTACCTCAAGGTCAAGGTCGCTCAGTGACAAAAATGTCCAACAACATTGTGCATGGCTTATTCAGTCCTCGACTCTGCCATCTCTGTGGGCCAGTTGGCTGAAACACAGAGGCACTTGTTGTCCTCCCCTAGGCAATGTGGGTGTGGCAGCTAATTGGAAACTAGGGGGACGGGGTGCCCGCTACGGCGGGAACGGACGGCCGCCTCAGCCGCGGCACCGCCACCATGGAGCGAGAGACAGAGCGAGAGGAGGGTGGTACCGGTGCCGCCCGGCACGGCGGGGCACCAGCTGTACTCCGTGCCGCACACAGCGCGGGCGCGCCACGCCGCCGTGCCGCGTGCTCTGTTCCGGAATCCATGCCGAGAGAGGTCGTGGTCGTGGCCGCCGCCGCTGCTGCGAGTGGCAAGCTGGCGTTTGCCGGTTCGGATGTGTGTGGTTGGTGACTGCTCGGCTCCGGCGGTGTGGCGCCTTGTCAGCTATATTTCGTTTTGCAGTAATCCGTATGAGTACGACGACGACAAGATTCCTTGCAGTGTATGAAAATCCGTGGCCAGAATTTTGCAGTACGAGATAGGTCGTGGTCGTGGCCGCTGCTCGCTGCAGTCCGTGTTGGGCATGAACATGCGGTACATCCAGTACAACATCACGGCGGAGGAGAGCACGCTGTCGGAGCTGTACCCTCGCGGCCACCCGGTGTTCCTGGAGGCGCTCGACCTCCTCCAGCGAGAGCTACATCGCGGCCTTGTCCGTCCTGCCATCGCCGGAGTTCACGCGCAAAGTGTTCGATGAAATGCATAAGACCAATTGTAAGTTTTCTCCGCTAAATTTAGGGGATCCGTTAGGGCAGACTAAAACTTAGTGAACTAAATTTGCTCCACTAAGAGTTTAGTTCACCTGATACTCTACTGTTTATTGGGGATCTGTTAGAAATGCCCTTAGTTGCTAGTACTACTCAAATCTCAGCCCGAGAGACTTGTAGAACTACATCGCCTGCTTTCCTTATGTTGGAAAGCTAACAATTGTAATGGTCTTAGCAGGTTGGCCTCAGGAAAATACGTACACTTTTGTCCCAATTAATTCGTAAAGAGAGTGAATCAAAACGAAAAAAAAACAGGAGGATCCGGCCCAGGAGGACATCCGTGACTTCTCCACGCCACTATATTGTGCCGAATCAGCAACGGACGTACGCATGATCGCCGGCCCCACTAGATCCGGCCAGGGGTTCATCCTTCACTTCCCCACGTCTTTGTGCTAGATCTGGACCGTGTGTTGCGATGTGTTTCGAATAGGTGGGGAACCCTAACACCCCCTCAATCAGCACATTTGCATAATTGGATTACGGCCTAGTGGCAAGGGCGGTAGGAGGTGACCTCGTCGCCATTGGAGTGCATGGCGTGGGAGAAGCGATGACGATAAGAGGCGGTTGATAGTGATGTCGCTGATAGAGGGGGTGCAGTATCTGTGTGTCCCCTATGTGCAGCCAACGGGGCAAACAAAATCGATATTCCAAACGCGATAGATATGTACCAAAAGGATACCGGCGCATTGTCCCAATTTCTTGTATACAGGAAGGTATGGCTTTACGTGCTTTACAATTCCGCATCCCAATGCCCAAAGCAAACACTAGCAATAAAGAGCTACTTTGAGCTCATCGCCTAAAACGCGACACTACTGCATCCATAGGCTGCACCCAGTCAAGCTGGGAACAACAATGCCCAAGGACAAGAGGATAAGATTCCGTAAAGTACAGAGCTCGCTACCAATTCCCCACACCTCTCAGCCCCATTTGTTGCTTTTTACTAGCTTCCTTCCGAAAGCCATATCAGAACCATGACAATCAACTAGTTATTTCTCACTCCCTTCCTTTGTTCAACTTTGCAACAGTTGTAGGTGAGAGTATTATGATTCTCTATACTAGTGCATCTACCTTTTTATAACATGGTTTGGCTTTGGCCAGGTGCACATGTAGGCGGCTCAACACTTTTTAGTTATCATTTCGACACTACAATAATGATCTACTAGATAATAGCCACATACTCCATCCCTTTTGGTTTATATGGTTTATCTGGAAAAAATCAGTTTATGTGTTATATGTCTCAATTTTATTGCTTCCCATAGCATGTTTAGATTTCAAGGTCCATTAAATTGTTGCATTCAGGGATTAAAAGAAAACTCATCAATGCATGTATTTTTTTTATTTATTGATCACGCATGCATGCATTACAATTAATTCATTGGTACAGTTTTTGAGCAAACAAATGCATTAATTGAGTAGTTGTGCAAACTAAAAAAAATATTCCATCACTCGCCATTTACCTGGTTGGTGAGATTTTGAATTGAGCACAATAAACCGAAAGGGATTCTTATCTACGGCCACTTCTATTTTTCTTTCTTGGACTTTTGGTACTCATGTTTATGCATGAGGCCTCAGTGCTAGGATCTCACAACCCTTGAGCTGCTAGTGCATCATAGCACTTGCACTACAAATGAAATAGTACCCTACAACAATCTCACCTCAAAGAAACAGTGATATTGAATTACAAGCAAGTTAACAAAGTGCAAATCCAAGAACAAAAATAATGGTGCACATTTGACATATTTCACGTGCCAGTTCAATAGTTCCCCTTTAAATATCTAGTATTGTTTATGCATTACAAGAAGATCACTAAGGCTGAACTGCAGCCTGTCTTGGATAAAATTGCCAGCAAATTATAGCAATTTGGAGGAAAGATGCAGATCAACACTAGTAGGCTCTCATTCATCCCGATTGATATATGTTACCTTTAATCCCTGGTCTCCTGGGTAATCAAAGAGACCGATAAGCTTCGTAGGAATTTCCTATTTAAATCTCCATTAGAGGCAAAATGTACAAACATTGCCTGTTTTGTCAGCTGGAATCAGGTTAATGTAATACTTGGAGGTTAGTGGCCTTAGAATGTTCGGTTTGCCACGGTTGAGCTAGAAGCTGGGAAGTGATATAAGTGAAAAGATGAAGGACCGACTTGGAGCGGCATCCAGGTTCCTTGTGGTACAGAGAATGTCATCTTGTTGTACGCTTCTTAAATATTTGGAATAGAAAACTACAAGCCACGTTTCTAGAGCTCAAGGTCGCTCAGCTAAAACTTTGAGATGTTTGTATCTTGTAAAATATACAATAATTAACTGAAAGTTGTTCGCATCAATCTATGCGGATGCAACGATGTTATCGCTCTTTTTTAAGACTAGGTATTTGCCAGTGCGTTGCTATAGGGTATAAATATTCTAGTATACCAGAAATCATAATTTATCTGTTCGCATTATATGATTGTGTAAATAAATGTTTACCAAAGCCTGCCGTGATTTTAAATTTGTAATCACTTATTGACTTACCAAACAAAATATAATTTCTTTGGTATGTCGATAACATTTGGGACAATTAATGTGGTTTTCAAGGAATGATCATTCGAAAAATATGAAATGTTGGATGAAGCATTGTGCCTGACAGAAAAAAGAACACCATTCTTTTTTAAAGTAGTAGAGAAAAGACACCAAGTGTCATTGTTCATAGCTTATTCAGTCATCACCTCTGCCCCTTATGTGCCGAACTGACTGAAGCCCATAAGCACGATTTCCTTCCGTGCCCCTATGCAAGTACTCTGGCAGCTAACTGCAAACTAGGAGGAGCTAAACTTTAGCACAAATCCTTACTCTGAGCAACTTGTGGAACTCCATCGCTTGCCTAAAGTCCAGGAAAACTAACAAGTTTACAATGGTGCCAGCAGATTTGGTCGAAAGAAGTCTGTAGAGTTTTTTATCATGAGGTAATGGATAGCATGGTATGGCCTGGCTGGCTCAATGCAGTTTTATTTATTCTTCTCTTATGATTGTCAACCATTTCTCTAAAACCTGTTTGATAATGTAAGAGAAGTTGTGTCGATCCATAGACAGAGCTTGCTTCTAGTTGGATGGAGATGGGGAAATGTATACACGAGAAGGGTGGAGCTTACATGAAAGTGACTTTCTGTTCTTCTCTTGAATATTTGGTGCCGTAAAGTGTTGTACCGGCTAGGCATGGGAAGTAATTAATTAGCCATGTCATTAGAAAAGTTTTCTTAGCCCGAGGGTCGACCGTAACTCAGGACCGAACGCTGGAAGAAAATTGCAAACGAAAAGAAACCTGTGTGGGAGAATTGAACTGCATATATATCTCCTATACCTAGAATTCAGAAACATCTTTGTCTCCTTGGGCTAGCGGCGAACGGGCCCAGGACAGCACAAGCTCATCCTTTCTACTAGTAGGAATTACATTTTCAATGTATCGTATTCTGAAGCTCGTATCCCTTATTATTTGTTTAGATTATTTGTTAAGAAGGTTTGTGTAGGACTGCAAAGTGCTGAAACTCTATGACTCATGAAGCATGCCCAGCGCACACTCCATGGTTGGTCATATTCAGATGCATGGTAAGCCATGCATGGTATGGTCGTTGGAAACATTTATATGAGATATATTTCAGAGATATTTATGTGCGTAATATCTTCATAAACAATGGTAGGGTCTTCAGTTCTATACACCAAGGGTATGCCCTATATTTTACTTCAACCTTGGTTGATACTCATGCACTCTTTCCTATAATTTTATTTATTTTGAAACATAGATAAATATTTACCTCATCAATTAATTAAAAATATTTACCTCGTTCATTAATTAAGGAAAAGAGCTACTGATCATATAAGTTTGCAACAAAAAGAAAATAGTTGTTTTTATAGGTGTAAAACAAGAGCCTGCTCTCCCAGCATGTCTAATAGTGCCCCTTTCCCCAATAAAAATTTGATATTCGCAGAATTCGGCAAAAAAGAAAATCCTCCTCCGACATAGCCCCAATCCATAGGGCCACCAGCCCTCCTCCCTGGCAAATTCCTGCGGCCGCTACCGCCAGCATTGGTTGATGTTGTGGTGGTGCCCGGTGCAAGGTGCTAGGGCGGGCGGCTTGCGGCGGCTCCCCCACAAGGCTGCTGGGGCGGCTTGTGTGGGGTGTCCTTGTGCGGCTGCCAGGGCGGAAGCCTTGACCGTACATCGGTTGCCGGCACCCCCATGGCCGACGGGGTGATCCGTTCGGCCTTCGTATGGTGTGATGGGCTACGACGGTGGCCGTGGTTATGGCATCCCAGTCAGATCCATCGCGGTGTGGCTTTGGCCAGTCGGAAACACGAGATGGGACCCGTATGGGGTGGCTGGAGCCTCTCTACCAGCATTTCGGTGGCGCCGTATGTCTACATGGCAAGGATGTGTTACGATCCAATCAAAAGTGAGATCGAGGTGCAGCGACTCTCGGTGAAAATTTTACCGACACCAGTCATGGTGGACGGTTACGGCATCGCTGACGTCATTTCATTAGGGAATCAACATTGTAGGTTGTGTTACCACGCTTGGGGTGTGCCGAGGGAAACCCTAGTTCTCAGTCACCCACATCAGAGAATGACGGATCTTCGGTGCCGTGCTCCCTCTTGGGGCATCATTTTAGAGCAGGTGCGGGCTAGAGGTGACAAGAGGTGGAGCGGTGTTGCATCTTCAGCATTGACGACAGTGGGTCTCAACGGCATGGTGTAGTGTGGTCTCCGTATTAGACGCGTGTTAATGAGCATGCGCAAGAGGGTGGCGTTGTCTGGCATCATGGTGGGGGCGACGACAAAAGAGTCTGACAAGGTCAATGCATTGATCACTCCTGAAGATGAGACGGCGAAATATGGTGGTTGCAGAATATAAAGCATGCACATAAGGTGCGTGTTTTGGGTCTGCTAGACAGGTTGGTGCTCCCGGTTAGCCGGCGAGCAGCTTGGTGAGGCCACCAGATTACTTGTGTGTGTTGGTGCGAGGTCAGTGGACATCTCAATTTTGTAAGGATGATGGCAGTGCTCGTCGGAAGGTGGCTTTGCGTTCATTCATGTATTTATTTTATAAGGCTTTGTTGAATAATATAATAAGGATGTCTCGATGTAGATGCAGGAGGTTATCCTCCTTTCTGTAAAAACAGCCTCAATAACAAAGGTAAAACAATGTTCCTGCTCCCCAATGATTAAGTTTCCCGTCTATTTTACGCCCATGAGTGCCCAACATTGGGCCTCGCTCTTAATATTGACAAGGATACATGAAAGCCCATAGGGTGGACTTATTCCTAAGGGAAACGTTTAAAGCCATTGGACATGCTGAGACTCCGCCGGTCACCTCCACGCTGGCAACAAGCCCATGCACCACCTCTTAAGTCTCTTATCCCCCACGAGGCGCTCCGCCATCCATTTCCTTTCCTTATTCCCTCGCCCGCATTCTTCCCATGTGGCCTCCCAAATAATGTTCTCGCTGGTGATGACCGACGTCGATCTCACGCCATCCATCCCTCCCCGCGTTAATCTCCCCTACATATGGGCACCCACCACCGCACGCGGCAAGGAGGGACACTACTAGGAAAAAGGCTAACAGCAGCGCGGGTTTTAGGTGTATCAGTAGCGCGGGGAGTGGCGCTACTAATAAGGCGCTACATCTAACACATAGCAGTAGCGCGTGCTCACTGGCGCTACTGCTACACAAGTGTAGCAGCAGCGCCGTTAGTGGAAGCTCACTACTGCTAGTAGCTCTAGCGCGCTTTGCCTGGACGCGCTACTGCTATCGCGGCGCTGTTGCTAACTTTTATACACTCGCTACTGCTAATTTAAGTAGTTTTTTTCAACATATTTGTTTTGTATTTGAACATGCTTTATAGAAGAATCTTTAGCACATAGAAATGTCATTATGATACACATACAAATGCATGTGAGACCACAAATGTAATCATAGCATATACATACAAATAGTCTCATCATAATCATCATCCAACACAAAGTGGTATCTTGTCATCATCTCGAAAATAGCGATACATGCAAGTCTCGAATACTTGCAACTACAACAACGTCATCCATCTAAATAAAGGTATACACAAGAAGAGCTATCACTATGAGTGAGAGCGGAACTACGTAGTACATGAGGTGGCGGTTACGAGTCCTCTCTCGCGCTAGCGTGAACTCAAGTAACTAGCTTCTCCTTCTTGTCTGCTTTTGAAGCCTTTATGGCTGGCGCCCGTGAACCCATTCACTTGCGCCTGACACTCATGCCACTCGTTGTACACCCCCGGAACCTTCCCTTTGTACACGACATAGCAATTCCATCTCGCCATCAAGAAACTAGGTACCTGTTAGAGATGCATGTTCATGAAGAGGATGTACAATCATATATATGCAACAAAATATACTAGCGCAACACCGAAAAAGAAAGGGTTAGCAACTAGATGCAACATACAGTACGAAAATTAATTAACTAGAGGTACGCAGGTCATCGTACGCAAACTAACAAAGTAGCGTTACACAAGTTCGGCAGGGACCGTGGACATCACAAAGTTTCATCGCTACAAAAAGTATACAAGTTCAACCGACACATATCATCATCATCGGAATCATAAATCACTAGAAGTTCCATCCTTCCATATCATCGAGGATGAACCCTAGCTTCTTGAATGGCGTGAGGTCTAGACATTGCATGCCTATGCGAGTTCGGACGTCAGCTCGCGATATAGGGCCGTGGTGGAACGTCCCTTTCTCATCGACGACTTCTTTCATGATGATCGTCGCAATGTCGCTTTGGATGTGAAAGAAGTCATCTCTAAGTTTATAATCCGCTTCTCCATGAGATTCTAGCCACTTGTGGATATGATCATCATTTCTGCTTCTCATGCGAAGCTTTTGGTGATCCGTGTTGAACTGAATCATGAGATGGACGATGTAGAATCCATCCTTCTTGCTTAGTTTTTGGACATGGATGCAGGAGAAGTTAGTTTTATGCGCGAAACCCATCTTCTTGTTCCTTTATTTTCTGATCTGCATGTGACCACCTCTAAAGCTGAAGCCTTGGAGAGCATCATCTAGAATATTCATTATGTGGGTGTAGTCTTTTTTCTCGTAGTCTCTGGAAGGGTCAAAATACACGGCGTGGGAGACTTGCGGGTAAAGAACGATAAGGACGGCGTGCTCATTGCTGCGAGGAAAAGACACCTCAAATTATTCCCCATATGAGAGAAAAGGAATGATTGAAATGTACGAAAGGGTTGTCCGGAACTGACTTACTTTGGATGATAAGGCACGATGACAATTTCCCGGTCCTTATTCTGTACCATGAAGTTTTGGAGGTACTCCCTAGCAGTTTCACGCTCAAAGTCGCCAAGACTCAAGAAAGACTCGTGTGCGTAGTACGGATCCGCCACACAGATTTACGAGACTTCTTCACTCTTCATGACGGAGCTCATATGTAGCGCAAAAAGGCGGACGATTGTAAAATCGAGCCGCCTTGTAAGATACATCTCAAAGATATGGTCAAACCGCAGGAAGAACACCTCCGCGGACCGTGTCTCGACGTAGCACTTCCTCTCAGGCACACGAGCCGCGTATGTCGGATATCCTGGATCCTTTGAGGCTAGTAGGCTTTTCTCAGTCAACAACACATGGTCGTGTAGTCTCCTGAGATCCCCTGATAGTGCCTCCAGCGGTTTCGGCGGTAGCATCGGCTCGCCCGTGAGATGGAACATGACCGCACCTTTCACTGGTACACGCTCTTCAGAATGCATCGTCTGGCTGCTATGTGCTCTGGCTTGTTTGGAGGCAGTTATCTTCCCCGATCTCTTCCTCTCCTTTTTCTTGGGCACACCTTCCAGACCCTTCCTTTACCCCTGGCCCAGTGTTCCCGGGCTAAGTACTGTACGACCCTCGCGCCCAGCTAGTTGAGCATGTGTTGAGGCGGCATCTTCAGGCGTGTCCTGTGAGGATTTCATGAAGAGAGACTTTTTGCAATCCCTGCTATGACCCTGCCCGGGCATATCATCCATATCCTCATTAGCAAGCTGATAGCCCGATTCGTCATATGGTTGACTCATCATATCTATGTCATAGTCATACGCGTTTGTATTGAGGAAATCCATAGGGTCGACCTCCGTCTCATCATCCATTCTCTGTTCTACAGGAGAAATTACATCAGCCAGTACTATTGCACCACCTTCATCATGTCGTCCGCCGCTCTCACCCGGCACTACAGGAGCTGGTAATTGCGTAGGCGGGGTGGTGGTCTCCGCACATGCTTGTTGATGTGTGGTTATTGGTGTGCTCTTGGCTGGCTCCAGATGAATAAGATTCTTCGGCCATAGCAGCACCCAACCCTTGCAGCTTCCAATCCGCGGCGGGGTCTTGTCGTCCGCTCCCACATGCTGTACTGGAGGAGGCAAATCCTCGTGCCTCGATTTCACACTGGTCAAGCTAACCCTGAAGTGCCCAGCGGGGATTGGCTGGTTGTGGAACGTGGGTTGCGAGGGGTCCATTATCATCCCCTTTCCCACATCCACCTTCTGGCCTTTGATCAAGTAGAGTATGGTGCACGGGGTTTCTTTCGCCTGCAAACACATATATCTGTGGCGTAAAACAACCGAAAGGCAACAAAAATGGAATATTATATATATATATATATGTGTGTGTGTGTGTGTGTGTGTGTGTGTGTGTGTGTTGGTGCGACATGTAATTACCGTGACGGCGTCGAGCTCAGCCAAAGACGAAGGCCCACCTAGCGCGCCTGAGACTGATGACGGGCTGCTATGAGCGGGAGCGGCTGCGGGAGGAGGCCCGGTTGCATGAGCAAGTGATGGTGCGATGGTGTTGTTGTTCATGGAGTTGCTCCCGACGAAACTGGGCAACGGGAAATCATGTACCGTCTTGTCTGGATTTTCCTTCGTCCAGTTGATGATAACTCGAACCAAGTTAGTAGCGAAATCATTTCTGCAGGCAGTTACAACTGCATTGACTGCCTGCTGTAGCAACTCATTATTGTCCTCGGCTGCTTTTTTCGCGTCCTCAGCTGCTTTTTTCTCGACCGAAAGCTTCACCTTCGCGTTGATGTCCGCCTGACTAAACTTCTTTTTCTTCTTCTTGGCCTCCGGGCTCTCATTGTAAAACACCTTCCACGTGGCGCCGTCTCCAGAGCCGTGCACACGACCATATTGTGGCCGCTGGCCCAAAGGGAGTCCCTTAAGTTCGTTCAAGGCCCGGTTGAGAGGGGTGTCCCACTTGGGCCTCATCGGAGTAGTAGGGCTTTCGGCTGCAAGCTGGTGTTGCTTCTCTAGTAGTCTAATCAATTTCCTCGTGATCTTGTCCGTGTAAAAAACCTTTTTCTCCTTGTCCCATTTGTAGCGGGCCCTGATGAAGTCACGCTCCAAGGGGTTGGTGAACTTCGCGAAGGGGTCTGGGAGACCCGCAGCTTCAGGTTACGCGTCCTCCTTATCCCATATGGGCCTTTTACCGAGGTAGCCACAGCTTTCGAGGCGATGCTTCCCCGTGTTCCTTTGCTGAAGGCTCTTGAATTTTGCAGCCTTAGCCTTGGCTGCCTCGGTAGCGCAAGTGTCCTTGAACTTTTCGAACTCCTCTTCCGTAAGTGTCGGATTTTCCTCCAGAATCTTGGATAGGGGTTCATCATCCTCAATAGCTCGTTTCACCCTCCCTTTCCAAGAGGCCAAATCATTGCTAAACATGCCCATGGCGTGATTGTTAATCTTTTTCATCTTTGGATCATCCCACGGTTGTTCTATGTTATCATCCCGGTCGGGGAACTTGAATCTCTTGTGCAACTTCGTTAGGAGCAACTGCGTCAAATGTTCTTTACTCCTTAAGTCATCGTCGTTGATGCTCGCGCATTCCCGTAGGATGCATCCTACTTGGTTCCCATAGCACTTGCGAGGTTCTTCCGGCTCTAACGGCTCAAACTTGCCAGGTGCCATCTTTGTGATCACAAGTCGTCCAATCCCTAGTTTGCTTCCTCTTTTAGGTAGCGGCATCGGGGCCGGTACCTTCACCGCCGGTATCTTCCCCGCCGGTACCTTCCCCACCGGTCTCGGCGCCGCCATCGGTGCCGGCGCCGTCGGTGTCAATGTCGGTGTCAGTACCATCATCGAGGCCTACCTACAAACCTTGCTTAGCAGTCAAATAGTTGAGGTACTCTTATTCACCCTCATAATCCATCTCGTCTGCATCTTGGTCAGAAGGCCCAGTTTCTTCGTTGTTTGACATGTTTCTTATGATTAAGTGTCCTCATTTATTTCTAAAAGTATGAATAAATGAGAAATGACATAAAAATAAATCTACGTGCCAGCACTCGATATGCCAACTATGTAGCACAAATCATGCCTTTATTCACGGGAAATTTCGGCATGACCTTTGCTAAAAAATGGACATATCGAGCGCCTGAAATTCACCGGACCGGAAATGAATCAACATTCCGGCGTAACATAGGCCACTCGGATCATTTTCCAAACATGACATGTCCAAAACATGACATATCCACATATCACATGTCCAGTTCAAATTTGCATATAAATTCAGCTGATTTTGAAACCTAGCTAAATTCATAACTAAATAGATAACCTAATTAACATACTGCCCTAACTAAAACCTAAGTAAATTAACCGAGGAACCCTAGCAGAGAGAGAGTGCGGGGGTTTACAGAGGGTGCAGGGGCGAGGAGGCAGGCCCGACGACGACCGAGGTTGGGAGGGGAGGAAGTAGAGGAGGGAGGCGAGGGCCGACGGGTCGGGGGCGAGCGCGCCGGGGTCGGGGGAAAGCGCCTGGGTCGGGGTGAGGGCCAGGT
>NC_057803.1:647296720-647301801 GCF_018294505.1 Triticum aestivum | reverse complement strand
ATATATTACATCATTTGACCGATAACATACGGTTCCTCAGCGCTGACGTTTTCGTTTTTGAGTCAGCTTCTTTCCCTTCTTGTTCGTTGAAGAATAATTGAGCCCCTCATTGTGACTTTGCCTTTTTCATGGAGTACGATTTTTCTTAGGTAATGTAGTATTGATTCTTCTTTTGACGTATACTTCATCATCATCGTCATCTTTCCTCATTGGGTTGCCGTACTGATCATAGTCTTCCTCGTTGGCGACTATATCCATTCCAATGATGTTCCTTTTGCCTCTCCTCACGACAACACGACTGGGATTGCATGGGTCGGTTATGAAGAAGCATTGTGTCACGTGCTTAGCGTGTACCCATGGCTCGTTTTTTGCGATAGCGTTCACGGTAGCGCTCTTGGCGTCGGGTATACTCATGGTAGTGAAAATCTGGTTTTCTCTTTCGACATTCTTTGCCCATCTGACACGGAACATCATCGTGTTGTGCAGTCCAGAGTAGTCAAGCTCCCACATCTCCTCGTCCCTTCCATAAAATCGTTCAGTTGCGCCGTTGTCGCTGCCGGTCATGCATTCCATCGTCACCCCTGAGTTCTGATCATCACTATCCATATCTTTGTCCTCCGTGTAGAACGTGTATCCATTGATATCATATGCCTGATAGGTTACGAGGTTGGGCGAGGGGCCATGTGCTAAGGCGTATATGAGCAATCCATCCTTAGAGCCCTCCTTCGGGGGATTAGCAATAATATGCTCTTTGAACCAATGCAGGAAAGTGGAGTTGTGCTCTCTAGTAACTTCGGCGTTCGTCCTGCATACCCCCCGGTCAAGATACTTCTTTGCGATAATTTCTTTGTGCAGTGCCACGAAAGGATCTACCTCGTCTAGGTGTTGTAGCACTAACAAGTTTACTCTGTCAAAGTCGCTGCGTCGATCTGAGTATGCCACATGCAGTTCCCTGCGACCATTGCAGTGACCATCTCCTTCGAGCCTCCCATCGTGCTTGTTAACGGGCAAACCAACACTAACACCAGGCGGCTGGTCTGCGCCATATAGAAAATTCTCACAGAAAGAGATGCACTCTTGTGTCAAATAGCCCTGGACGATGCTTCCATCCGGACAGGACATGTTACGAACGAATCCTTTGATGATCCCATTCATCCTCTCAAACGGCATCATGTTGTGCAGGAATGACGGCCCCAGGTCTATTATGTCATCCACAATATGGACACACAGATGCACCATCACGTCAAAGAACGCGGGCGGGAAGTACATCTCAAGCTCATTCAGTATCACAATGATCTCTTCCTGTAGCCTTCGGAGTTGCTTCACACTGATCGACTTTCGAGAGATGACGTCGAAAAAGTTGCAGAGACCAATAAGCGTGTCACGGACGTGCTTGTCCATTATCCCTCTAAGGGCAACAGGTAGTATCTGCGTCATCATCACATGACAGTCATGAGACTTCATCCCGCTGAACCTTTTCTTGTCCGTGTCTAGATATCTGCTTATCTTGCCACAGTAACCGGAACTAACTTTGACTCCGGTAAGGCACTTAAAGAATTGATTGATCTCAGCCTGACTTAAGGTGAAGCAAGAAGGGGGGCAATAATCCTCTTTCTTTATTTTCTTGCCCTTCTTCTCCCATGCCTCTGTATCCGTCTCTGTCTCGTCTGACATTTTACGGGGCGGCATATGCAGATCTTCCCTGATTTTCAAATCTTGCAAGTCTTTTCTTGCCTTCGGCCCATCCTTGGTCTTATCCGTCATGTTCATCAGTGTTGCGAGCAAACTCTCAAGGACATTCTTACAGATATGCATTTGATCAAGGCAATGAGGTGTATCGAGTTTGTGCCAGTACTCCAAGTCCCATAACACAGACCTCATCTTCCATACCTTCAGCAGCGGCTCCGGCGCCTTTCTCATCGTCTTTCCCGGCGCTGGGCACTCCTTCCAGTTTTTCAACAGCTCATCGATTTCGGCACCGCTCCGCTTACGTGGAGGTCCTCGATGCTCATGGTGACCATTGAATAGATCTCCACGGTTTCTCCACGGGTCGTCCTGTTCAAGCCATCTTCGATGCCCCGTGTACACGATTTTCCCAGACCCGCCATCTTTCCTTGACGTTAGCTGCTGAGACGTCGTATCATTCATGCACCGCGTGTATCCGCAATATACATGGCACACCTGGCCTGCCACATATCCGTAACCGAGATAGTCGTGCACTGTCGTGATCAGCGCGGCTCTCATGTTGAAATACTCGCCTTTGCTGGCGTCCCATGTCTTGGCCGGTGTTTTTCATAACGTGTCTAACTCCTCTTGAAGTAGCCCCAGATACAAATTAATATTATTTCCTGGTTGTTTCGGCCCTTGAATAAGCATGCGCATGTGAATGTACTTCGATTTCATGCACAACCATGGGGGAGGTTGTACATCCATACAAACACGGGCCATGTGCTATGGTTGGTGTTCTGGTTGCCAAACGGATTCATGCCATCGGTACACGCGCCGAGCACGATGTTCCTTGCATCACATTCAAAATACCGATAGAAGTTGTTCAATGCTCTCCACTGGCTTCCATCCTTCACGTGTCTCAGCTTCGGATCATCTCCATCGTCGGGCTTCTTCCTCTCCACATGCCAGCGCATTAGCTTTGCTTCCTTGGGATCTACAAAATACCTCTGGAGACGGGGAGTGATCGGTAAGTACCATACAACTTTCTGGGGACATTTCTTCCCGGCCTTCTTGTATTGAGAAGCATTGCACACCGGACAGCTTGTTTTTTCCGCGTGCTCCTTCTAAAATTATGCAATCGTTGATGCATGCATGGTATCTAACGTGTGGCAGATCAAGAGGGCACACGATCTTCTTGGCCTCATCAACACTAGTAGGACATAGATTACCCGCAGGAAGAACATCCTTTAGGTACTTGAGATGCTCATCGAGGCTAGTGTCGGTCCATTTGTTTTTAGCCTTCGTCTTCAGGAGTTGGAGCGTGAAACTCAAGCGGGTCACCTCGGGATTGCAACCATCATACAATGGATTGTTCGAGTCTACCGCCAGTTGCTCCAGCTTAGCCTCCTCTCTAGAAGCAGCTCTCTCAGTACTCGTCTCCTTGCGAAGCAATGCTTGAACATGAGGGTCCCGCACGATTGAACTTAGTACCGACGAACTCTGCTGCGTGGAGTCCATGTCGTTCTCTCCGCCGCCATGTCCGGCCCCTTCTCCTCCGCCATGTCCGTCCCCTTCTCCACCGCCATGTCCGGCCTCTTCCCCGCCGCCATTATCGATCATCTCTTCGTCTTGCCCCGTGTCATCATTGCCTGCCCCGTCGGCATCCTCAACATCATCATCCTCATCTTCAGTTATCCATCGAGTATAGCCATCCATGAAACCAGTCATGAGCAGGTGCGCTTCGAAACGACCATCGTCATAGGGGTCGAGCCAAACTATTCCTTTGCATTTTCGACACGGACATAAAACCCCTGTCAGGTTATTTTCTTTCATGTCCTGCACCGCCGACCGCAACCACCTGTTCACCATCGTTCCACTGACCATCATGAACGTCTGCACGGTAATAATAAAACAAATTGATTATAAAAATGCATGCATGCATCAAAGTCATACAAAAATTCGGCATGACCTTCCCTAAAAATAGGACATATATGGATCAAGAGTTTGCTCGGAATTCGCCGAAACGGAAATAAATCGACATTTCGGCAAAACATAGGCAACTCAAAAGCACAATTTGGCGTCAACTCATGCCACACACACAGTTTCCACAAACATATCACGCACACATAAACATATTTCCATTTTGCAAAAGCATGAAATTTTCATCACCTCTATCTCGAGATCGAGCACACGGTGGAGATGATGTTGTAGGGAGATCAAAAGTGCACAAAGCTCTTCTTGACAAAGATAGATCTAGTTAGGGGGCAAATAGGTCACTTAACTAAATCCTACATCTACGTAGCTACCTGATTTGGGAGGGGACAACTTCAACTAGTGGAGGGGAAGGAAAAAGAGAAAGGAGATGCATTAATGGAGGTGGTGTAGTTAGGTAGGAGTAATGAAGAGAGAGAAAGGTAGATAGAAGAGAGAGAGTAATGGGGGAGAAGTATTGAGGAAGAAGAAGAGTGAGAGTGGGAGGTAGGGGAAAGGGAAGAGAGGAGGGGGAGGGGGACGGTGGGGAAAAGGTGGTGGGTTGGTGCAGATTAGTAGTAGCGCGGGTCGTAAAACGCGCTGCTAATAAGAAAGTAGCAGCAGCGCGCTTTCGGCAGAAGCGCTACTGCTAAGTGGGATAAAAAGTGTGTCCAATTTGAAAATTAGCAGCAGCGACCTCAGAAAAACCGCGCTACTACTACAGCTTTAGCAGTTGCGCGGCTAGCGGAACCGCGCTGCTGCTAAATGGAGTTTGGGGGGCACTGTCGGTCGATATTTGTAGCAGCGCGGGTTACACAGAGCGCGCTACTGCTAAACACTTGTCAGTAGCGGGTTTTCCGCACCCGCGCTGCTGCTAATTAGCAGCAACACTCCTTTTTGAGCCACGCTTCTGCTAAGATTATGTGTATAGGGTTTTCCCTAGTAGTGGGAGGCCATGGCTTGTGTTGATGATGAGGTGTTGTGTTGGGGACCGGCCGGGGGATTTGCTTTCGACTGGTGAGGATGGTAATGGGTGGTGACAACGGTGGCCGCCATGAATTTTTAATGCATAATTTTTTTGCTGCAACCTTCTTTTGACTTTGCTGCAAATTAACAGGATGGTGGCCTTGTCGCCGCCATGATGTTTTGCTACATCAATTATTTTTCTTTAACTAGCATTTGTATTTGCAGCATAGGCTATGGTGATACTGGGGTCGCTATGAACGGCGGGTGCCATGTGTTTTTTTGCTGGACCCAGAAATCGTTATTGCTAAAACCAGCTTATGAAGAGCTGGAACCGATGAGATTATTTTTGTTTGTGACTGTCGGTGGCGGTGCATTTTTGCTGGAACGGTGATATTTTTTTGGCTGGAATAGTTTTTGGTTTTTGCTACCACCAGCGGAACCCCCCTTTTAGTTGCTAAGCTTTTTTAGACGAACAC
>NC_057803.1:647262429-647296436 GCF_018294505.1 Triticum aestivum | reverse complement strand
GGATTTGGATCTTCACAGGTAGTCGTGCTATAATCCCGACGGCCGCGCGGTGGCACACGTGACAATGCTGCAACACGAAGACAAGGATGCGAGGAGTCGGTCAGCGTGGGCGGGGTCGGCACTCTCTTCCTCTCCATTTCTGCCATGCAGGAGGTTGATGAAGGGGAAGGACGGGGGACAGATCTGACGGCTATGCACGTACAGATCGACCAACTCTGTGCTGACTGGCCGAAAGTATGCGCCGGCCGGCCGGCACCTATCGCTGGACTATTCCTGAAGATTATTTCATCAAAGCTCTTTTTGATCGTAGCCCGTGATGAATATGTGTCGTCCATTCAGGAAATTTAAGGGTTGTGATTGATCTACACTATCGTAGTTAGCCAAGAAGCATCGCCAATAGTAGAACTGTTACTATCTGCTCAATGCACAATAGTATATGTGCTATGAGGGCGTTTTAGGGAAACAAAATTTAGCACACCAATCCCATCGTCCCCATCCACCCAGCTCATTCGTTCTTTGATTTCCTTCACGCATGCAGAACCCATCGGCTAGGGTTTTACCGGAGCAACTACAATTACTGACACTCCTAAATACTACACATCCACATATAGTCCGGAATATTACCGTAGCAACTACACATTTTTACGCAACTAATTAGTTGACATCTAAATAAAATGCTCACCGAAACCGGAACGAGAAAACAAAATGCTCACCACGACCACCTAAATATTTACGTTTACTACTGGAGCAAATAATATTCATATAGTCCGGAATATTACCAGAGCAACTACACATTTTTACGCAACTAATTAGTTGACATCCAAATAAAATGCTCACCGAAACCGGAATGGGAAAATAAAATGCTCACCACGACCACCTAAATATTTACGTTTACTACTGAAGCAAATAACAATAATTGCACGCAACTTCGAAAAATAAATGTTTGCTGAAATATACCCTTGAAGCGTGCGCGCGAACGACGAACGTCGGCCTTCAATCACCGGAACCGGAGCCGGAAACTCCACCGAACTCCCGCAGCTTCACCTCCACCACCACCTCCACCTCTACCGCCGCCACAACCTCCGCCACCGCCTCCACAACCTCCACAAATGAGCTGAAAAAATGCTCCAACAAAATCCTCACCACGACCACCACAAGCTACCCCATCAGTAGATCGAGGTGTCTTTTGGCTCCCCTAACTAAGTAGAACCCATTCACGGTGCCTAATCCGCAAAAAAACCGGGTCATTTTGGTGTATTAATTGAAGCTATTTCGTGTTGGAGAGAGGAGGAAGGAAGAAGAACAGAGAGATGTTGTGTTGCGTGAGGTGGGGAAGGAAAGGAGAAGGAGAAGGGAAATAAAAAGGAGGCAGCGCTGCGGGCCCGCTCCCTGTTGGCCTGCAGCTGGCCGATCAGTCGGCAGCTGGCCGACTGGGGCGCCCGTGACCCAGCCCGCGCCGACAGCCAGCGGAGCGACGTGGCCCGGCCAATAGTCGGCCCGCACGTGGCCGATTGACAGCCTGTCGGCCCGCAGTAGGCTGATAAGGCCTTGTCCGCCTACTGTGGGCTGACTAGGCGTACTCGGCCTGTTGCAAGCTGATTGGATAATATTATTGAAAATAAATTTACCAATGTAATATTTGTGCAAATTAATAAAAAAATGTATTATTTAAATTTTTTTAGCTAATATGCTTAGGTCAAGCAGCAATACATGATACACGGCAGATGAGAATGATGTATCCCATAATGACCCGTGAGAATCAGTCAACAAAATACATTCCCCCAATCAGAGAGAAGATTGTAATTTGTACCATCCTCACCGTGTAGTGACCATCCTCATGTCTGACTCAAGTTCAGGGGAAGTAGAAGGAAAAGGGGATTTACAGCGCTTGTACCTCGTGTGTTTGTCTCCTGAAGTGAGCACACTGGGGAGAATGGATGTCTCTCCTTCCCGCTAGAAATATATCGCCGTTGCCAGAGATCTCTTTGGTCGGTTGCAAAAATTGGATCCGAGCCATAGATAGAGGTGCTAATAACCAGAGGGTTCCAGCGGCATCTACACACCGTCTCTTCTTCACTGCTGCTTTTTCTTCCCCATCAGCGAGCACCGTAGCATCAAAGGAAGCTACCGCAAAACCATGAGCCTCTGCTTTCTGCCGCTGGGAGCCTGGGAGGGTCGATGTTGTGCGAACAGTTATGGAGCATGGGAGGACGTAGAGGATGGCGTACGACGGTCGGGTATAGGTTTTAGAGAGGGCATGCGGCACTGTGAGGAGGCCGCCGCCGCCGCTGCTATCCATCACCTGGAGAGGCATGTGAGCCTCGCGTGCTCCCCTGCCCCACGCGGACATCAACTGTCTATTCACGATCGAAGGCTACAATGCATCACTGAATTAGAGGGCCTCCAGGTCGCTCTTCGGAGCAGCAGCCCGTTTAGTGTTGGGCCGGCCGAGACGCTTGAGGCGTAGTGGTAAAAAGGTTGCGGGCCACGCGCAATGAAACGACGGGGCGATCCACAACGTTGAATGAGCTAATCGAACGGGTTTACAGTGCCAAATCGCTGTGGAAGGGCCTAGGTGGCTGCGTTTTACTGTTTTTCAATATATATTGCTTTCCCAATAGGAACGTGTAATGATTGTAAAGCAGGGTAAATCATACTCATTTCAAACAAGGATATCCGTAAGTCATTAAGTAACATAATTTACTAGAACAAGTAGTTCACAATATTTAAGTCACAAGTGCTATCGAAAACCCAAACATCCAATAGTTAGGAGATGGAGCATTTTCTAGAGCAGATCACTATTTTGAAATACTTTTGTCTAATAGTCGGAAAGAGTCTAGTATATCACAAACTCAACAACTATCGTTGGTAGAAAAGTTACAAATCGGGAAAATAATTATTTCATTTTACCCCCTCTTTGCAATATAATAATTCCTTATCATTTTCATAGTGTGGTAGTCTAGTAATCTAGGGATGCGTGCTTGAGTTGCTTCCCTCAAAGGTTGTCCCATTGTGGTGGGAAAATGCATTGCAGCTCTCGGGTGCCACACACCCCTATATGAAAATACCATTAAGGGAAATATCAGGAAAATTCGAAAAATTCTGAAATTTTGGGATATGGAACATGATTGCCTGTTGTACACCCGTGTTTATTTTCGTGGGAAATGAGTGCCGTGGTATCCGCGGCGTAGGAATTAAGGTCCGATATACGTTACGTTCAGTTTTTTCTCCTACACGTACGATTTTTTTGTCTTTTTACTGGCATTACCACGGGCACCCATTCCCCACGAAACGGAACACATGCGTACAACGGGCACTCAGGTTTCATATCCCAATATTTAAGATTTTTTATTTTTCTAATGTGTTTTTTATTGCTTTTTCCATATAGTGGTGTGTGGCACCCGAGAGCCATAAATCCTCATCCCATTGTGGTGTTCATTTTATTAGTTGTGTTTTACGTAACAAGTACTCCCTTATAGATTCCACTATAAAGACTACATTCGGATGTATATAGACGTCTTTAAGAGTATATGTTCACTCATTTTGCTTCGTATGTAGTCTATAGTGGAATCTTCAGAAAGACTTATATTTATGAATGGAGGGAGTAGAAGACATTTTGAAACTTATGGTTTAAATATGAGAGCATGACCCAGCCCCTTGATTTTGATGTACAATCTATTGTTGGCCCGGAGATATGAATTTCTATTTTAAGCAAAGATGTTATCATGTGTAACATCAGCACATACTTAAGCAACCAAGTTAACACGTCCCATTTATCTGTATATGGATTTGTACAAGAAGACGTCTATACTGTGTGCGTAATCCTATCACTTAATCACTTGTACAGTCCCATGATACCCCCCTAGATAAATTTCTTAAGATATATGGATAATTCTTGTGGGAAGGCAGAATCATAACCATACTAGACAGAACTGCTGGAAGCATAACGAAAAAATTAGAATGAAATGGACAAGACTGGTGCTCACTTTGAATTGTACTGTAGATAGTCAGGGTTGGCTCAGTGGACGGAGCAGAGCTCTTTGCAGCCATACATTTCTGTTATGGCCTCTGCAATAGCTTAACCTCACCATGCACAGGAGGGGTGAGGTGGAAAATCAACTGAACAAATATGTGTGAATAACTCGTCATTGGCAACACAAACGCTTTCTCTTTCGAACTAAGTTGGTTCGAAAAAGAGAACTTCATTGCCCTAGTAGCAAGAGAATGGGCGAATCCCCTTGGTGGGCGATCTAGTATAGAACGTTGGGAAAACAAGATTAGACACCTAAGTCAATTTTTAAGGGGTTGGGCCAGAAACGAAAGTGGGATTTAGAAACAAGAAAAAGAAAGACTCATCCAATGGATTGATAGTTTGGACCTGAAAGTAGAATCAAATCTGCTAGATGTGTCGGAACAGGTCGCCAAGTCGGACGCCGAACAAAGCTTGCGAGCTCTTCTTGGAGAAGAAGAATTGAAATGGGCCTTGCGTGCGAAGGTTCTTAAGGTAGTCCAAGGGGACAACGTTACGCAATTTTTCCACATGATTGCGGATGGTAAACATAGAAAAAAGAAAATCATCCAGCTAGAACAGGATGAAGGAACTGTAGTGGAGCATGAGAACCTCAAGTCATATATTTCTAATAACTATAAACAACTATTCAGGCCGCCGGTGGATAATGTGGTGTCCCTGGATGATTTTGTTGTTGGGGATATTCCTCAACTCCGGTAAGATGAAAACGAGATTTTGTATGCACCGATTACTGAGAAAGAGGTTTTTGATGCAATATCACAAATGAAGCAGAATAAAGCACTGGAACCAGATGGTTTCCCTACGGAATTCTATAAAAAATGTTGGCATATTATAAAGGATGATCTTATGCCTATGTTTCACGATTTCTTCAATGGTCACTTGGAACTCTTTCATCTTTAACTTTGGTATGTTAACATAGTTGCCAAAGAAAGAAGAAGCAGTTCGCATTGAGCAGTTCAGGCCAATGTGTCTTTTAAATGTGATTTTCAAAATATTCACGAAAGTGGGTACTAATAGACTGACATGGATCGCACACTCCTGGTGCAACTGAGTCAGACAACTTTCATGCCAGGAAGACATATCCTAGAAGGGGTTGTTGTCTTACATGAAACTCTCCATGAAATTTATTTGAAGAGGCTAGATGGGGTCATCTTCAAAGTGGATTTGAAAAGGCATATGATAAAGTCAAATGGCCTTTCCTTCAGTAGGCAATGCACATGAAGGGTTTTAATGAGACATGGAGGAATCAGGTGGATTCCCTAGTCCAAGAAGGGAGTGTCGGAGTGAAAGTTAGTGATGATATCGGTCACTATTTTCAGACGCATAAGGGATTGAGACAAGGTGATTCAATGTCTCCTATCTTGTTTAATATAGTGGCGGATATGTTGATCGTTCTTATAGGCCAAGCCAAAGAGAATGGCCAGGTTGGTGGACTCGTTTCACATCTGGTGGATGGGGGAGTGTCCATCTTACAATATGCCGACGACACTATTCTTTTCATGGAGCATGACCTCGCTAAGGCTCGGAATATGAAATTGGTGTTGTGTCTTTTTGAACAGTTATCCGAACTAAAGATAAATTTTCACAAGAGTGAATTGTTCTACTTTGGGAGGCCAAAGAGGAAAATACACATATAGACAATTGTTCAGACGTGAATTGGGATCTCTGCCCTTTAGTTATCTGGGTATCCCGATTCATCATCGTAAACTTACTAACAAAGAGTGGAAGTGCATCGACGATCGATTTAAAAAGAAAATAAGCTGCTGGAAGGGAAAGCTAATGTCTTATGGAGGTCGATTGGTACTCATTAATTCTGGTCCAATTCCCAGTTCGTTACATATCTGAAAAATTAAGGTTCCCTTGCATATCAAGATTTTCATGTGGTTTGTCCACAAGCAAATGATCCTCACCAAAGATAATTTAATAAAGCGGCGTTGGATAGAAAGTGCACGATATTATTTTTTTGATCATGATGAAACAATAAAACACCTATTCATAGATTGCCCTCGTGTGAAATTACTTTGGCGAACGGTTCATATAGACTTTAACATCATTCCTCCAGTTAGCATTGAAGCGTTATTTGCAACGTGGCTAGATGGAGTAGATCATATTTCGGCGTCTCGTATTCGGATGGGAATATGTGCGCTTATTTGAGCTATTTGGAATTACAGGAATTATATGATTTGGAACAGACAACATACTTTAACTTTCTTGCAGGTCATCTTCAGAGCTGCGGTGTGGAACCGTACGTGGTCCTTATTCACTCGGACGTACTCTAGAGAGCCTCTGGTTACTGGGTGCAACCAGTGAGAGATGGTAGCACGGGCTATATTCAACCGGTTTGGAAGGGGGTCACATAATAGGATAGGTGTCTAGTGTTCTAGTCTTATTTATCCTGCCGGTTGTGGCAATGTGTTTCCCCTTTTACTTTTGTTTTTTGCTCCGTTTGCAAGCTGTAATGGATCTTAGACTTTGTTTCCTTCCTACTTTTTAATAATATGGCTGCATGCATCGTTCAAATGCAGAGACCGGGGGTAAGCATCTATTTCCAAAAAATAATGTCCCAGCCGAGCGCATGGTGAAAACGTAACCAACGACCTTGCGTGGCTGCCAGAGTGCATGAGCCGAAGACCATCCACCGGAATACTGGATGCATCCAGAAGGGCCGGGGACCGCCTTCCCAGTTCCCACGTCGTTGTCATCAAATTTCTCACGTCAATCCTCTAAGAGCATCTCTAGCTCACCCTTTATACCGCGGACCTTAAAAATGCGTTTACAGTTCACGACATTGCCTCGGATACAGGACAAAAACAAACGCAGTAGAACAAAAACTTTAAATTGAACCTGTAAATTTTGAAATAAAAACTTCAGCGAAAATCGAACTACTTCATTAGAACTATTAGCATTCATAGTTACTTGATCATCATACAGAAGTCCTACAGAGTCGATTTTTTACAAACTAGATCGAAGGAGCAACGGCCACCCTAACCCTAATGCCAAAATTTGGCTCACAAGAGCCATTTGGGTGCGGCGGTGACGTTGTGGCGGCAGAGGAGCTCAATTGTCGTCGTCGAAGAAGAGGTCGATGTAGATGTCGTCCCGCGCCTTGCCTTTGTGGCGCCATGCTACCAAGTTTTCGTCGAACTCCTGCACCTTCGCAAGCCCCTGCTCTAGGAGGACTCTGTCGAGGTCGGTGTCCCTTTGACGGCGTTGCTCCACCTCCTCTTCCTCCTTCCGCACACTGCGAGCGAGGATGGCGGCTTTGAAGGCGTCCGCCTCCGCCGGGGAGAGGAAATCCTCCGGCCTGATGACGCCACCGCCCGGCCGCTCCGGGTCCGGCTCCGCCTCCCTCTTCACCATGCGGAGCAGCGGGAGTTCCTTCGGCTCTTTCTTCATCAGCTTGAGCGCCGTACGGAAGCTCGATGCACCGGCAGAGGAGCTGCTCACGCCGGCGGACAGCAGCGCATGCCTGCGGTCGTACTCCTCCATCTCGTTGTGGAGGATTGGCGGCGGTGGCTCAATGCCTTGGTTGAGGTACCTCCAAGCGCTCCGTTTCCTCGCGGCGTCGGCGGCGATGCACCGTGTCCGCTTGGAGTCGGTTCCACCGCAGGCGCCACGACCCGACGACCACATCTTGCGCCACATGGTGGAGTTGGGCGGCGGATTGGAGTCGCCGGCAGCGAGAAATCGAGAGGAGAGAGGAGGGATTGTGGCGGCACAGGGATAAGGTTTGGTCCCGTATATCGGCCGCGAACCCTTAATTATACTGCACGAGCGAGACAGTTTGCGGCCACCATAAAAAAAATACAGATCGGCGACTGGTCTTGCCGAAAAAACGAGCTAAACCCGTAGTCGTTGGAAATTTACGGGCCACACGGTTTTAAGGGGTCTGCTAGCTCTAACCTTCACGCGCCCTTTGCTCCTCGTACTACTTCGCATGCCACCTCACCTTGAACTAATGACGAAACAACTTACAACAGCGACCTAACCATCTCGCTACGGTCGTAGCAATGAGGGTGCCCTGTTCGGCGCAGAAAACTTCCTGGAGCGTTTTCCATCCCGCAACAGTCTCTGGTCGCCCAGCTCAATAGGATGGGAGGCATGGGTCCCTACTGGTCTAGCTCGACAGGATGGTAGGCATGGGTCCCTACTGGTCCTGGCTATCGTAGGTCAGTAAACGAGTGATGTCTATTTTAAACTTCATACTTATATAGCTTGTCAGAATTGAACCTTCACATCTGAATCCCTGAAATTGATGCTCTGGCGTTTTTGATCCCGATCAATATCAACCCTTCATTGATCCTAAATCTGTTTGTCGCATGAAAATAGGCAATCCTGGCGGGGATTACCAGGTTTTCTCACCAACTCAAGGACCCTGCACATGTCATATCTATCTTGCTCGTTGGTGTTGCTTCTAGCTGCCCTAACGACCATGCTACCCTTGTTGGAAGCACCTGCAGCAGCCGGCACTGCGGTGTGTACAAAACTCCACGGTATGCCCCGACGACCCAGGTATCTTGCCGCAGGCAGCCAGCCAGGTGTGCGCGCAAGTCCCATACCACGTGTGTCGTGCCGCCGGCCATGGGCGCATGTTTGAGACCTCGAAGCCCACGCAGATCGATCAAAGATTCAAAGCTAGAAGGCGTGTAAGGGCCTGTTCGGCAGTCGCCCAGCTCCTAGCTTCACTGAATCTGCGGGCAGAGCTGGACCCAACGGCTCTACGAAATTGGCTTCCCGAAGCAGAGGTGAGGCGTACAAAAATGTGGAGCTGCTCATTCCGGGATCCTAGGAAAAGCAAAAGCTGGAGTTCGGGCTTATTTATCTATATCCCTATATACTGTGCGAATAATTTTAAAAGATGGTTGTTAGATAAAGCCAATCCGATGGTGCAGAGATAGCAAATCTGAGCACTACTGGCCGTTGGATATCATCTACATTCCATCAGATTTTGCCACATGTACAATCTAGAAGAATTCATGGTTGAACTTAAGCATAATGCACAAACCTCAAAACACAAGCACTTCTCTGTTTCTAGAATCTTCCATATCATAATTGCCCAAAAAAATTCTACATGAATTGCCATTATTTGTTTTTACTTTATGCTATACAATGCACAATTCCGTGAATCTTAAAATAGATTAGCTTTTTTTATAAAAATTAATTGATTTTGAATGAGATGAACTATAAGAATTAAACGAACATCTACATCATGCATATATGACTCAAAGCTTACATGCTATAATGTGGTATTTATTTATAATGTGGTCGCTAAATCTCATGCATGCAATGCATGTGTACCTTACTAGTACAGAGATGTGCCTCCGCGAAGTGAAAAACTGTTCGGTGTTGCGCTCGACCACCATTAAGAATATAGCACGTGAACCAACGTGTGGTTGGATGGTTAGAGGGACTATGGTATCCTTAGCCCACCATGGATCAAATCCTGGTGCTCGCATTTATTCCTAAATTTATTTTAGGATTTCCGGTGATGCGTATTCAGTGGAAGGAGATGTTCCCGTCGATGACGAGGTGCCTACAGTGACTTCGTAAATTTCAAAATGATATGCCGGCTCAGTCTTTCGGAGGTGCTCATAGAGATAGGGTGTGCATGTGTGCGTTCGTAGGGTTAAGTGTATGCGCATGTATACTGTGTTCAAAAAATAAGAATAGAGCACGAGCAGGCCTTCTTCTGTCTCCTCGATGATTCCCTTCTGACCGGACCAGATTCCAGTTTATTGGGCTGTCGGCCCAAGGAAGCCGAGCGGGTAGCTGGAGGAAGGCACCGAACGCCTTTATTGATTCTCATTTTCGTTCATGAAGCGAGATCTGGGATTGGGAAGTTGGATTCGAGGATTTAGAGCAACTCTAGCAGACCCCGCATCCCGCCGGCCCGCAAAACTCGTTTGCAGTTCGCGCAAAACAACTTTTGTGGGCCGACGCGGGTTGGCACAGATGCAGACCCTCCAAACGGATCCGTAAAAAAGTATATTCGCGGAATATGTTTTTTTACGGGTCGGCTTCTGCGGGTTCTGCTCAGGCACCACCACGAAGACCCGCAAACAGAAAAACTGCAAATCTCAAATTTGACATAGGGTTTGGCAAAAAAGTTCAAATTCAAACGACATAAACAGTTTGCTTGCAAATAAAAGCGAAGTTCATTACGCAAAAGAGGGCATGCAAAAGGTTTGCGCCAATGTTCGGCATCATCTTGGGGTCGATCTTCACTCCGCGCCATGGAGTCCATATTGAAGTTCATCGGCGCCACCGAATCCACCTCCGTTGCTTGTTCCAACTCCCGCACCGAAATCATCACTACTAGGAAAATGCTTATAGATAGAAGTTTACCAGTAGCGCATTTTTATGAACCCACGCTACTAGTATTTACCAGTAGCGCTTGGCAAAAAACACGCTACCACTAACATATAACAACAGCGTTTGTTTGCTTGGGCCGCACTACTGTTACTTTGGCCACAGGGCAAAAAACAGTAGCCCACTTAGCTGTAGCGTTTGTTCTGAACGGGCGCTGCAGCTGGTTGGCTTAGCAGTAGCACCGGCCTCTAACCAGCGTTACTACTATAGCAAAAGAAAACCGGCCCGAGCGCCCCCGCACCCCCTCACTCTCACAATCGATCCCCTCCGCCCGACGACGCCGCCGCGGTTAGGGTTCGTCCCCGGCCGCCTCACCCCCGTCGATGGTGTCGTGCGCCGTTGAGGGAGTCCTGGATTAGGGGGTGTCCGGATGGCCGGACTATGACCTTTGGCCGGACTCCCGGACTATGAGGATACAAGATTGAAGACTCCGTCCTGTGTCCGTATGGGACTTTCCTTGGTGTGGAAGGCAAGCTTCGCGATACGATATGAAGATCTCCTCCCATTGTAACCGACTCTGTGTAACCCTAGCCCTCTCCGGTGTCTATATAAACCGAAGAGTTTTAGTCCGTAGGACGAACAACAATCATACCATAGGCTAGCTTCTAGGGTTTAGCCTCTCTGATCTCGTGGTAGATCCACTCTTGTACTACCCATACCATCAATATTAATCAAGCAGGAGTAGGGTTTTACCTCCATCGAGAGGGCCCGAACCTGGGTAAAAACATCGTGTCCCTTGTCTCCTGTTACCATCCCCCTAGACACACAATTCGGGACCCCCTGCTCGAGATCCACCGGTTTTGACACCGACATTGGTGCTTTCATTGAGAGTTCCTCTATGTCGTCGCCTTTAGGCCCGATGGCTTCTTCGATCTTCAAGCACGACGCGGTCCAGGGTGAGACTTTTCTCCCCGGACAGATCTTCATATTCGGCGGCTTCGCACTGCAGGCCAACTCGCTTGGCCATCTGGAGCAGATCGAAAGCTACGCCCCTGGCCATCAGGTCAGGTTTAGAAGTTTAAACTACACGGCCGACATCTGCGGGGACTTGATCTTCGACGGATTCGAGCCACGACCGAGCACGCCGCACTGTTACGATGGGCATGATATAGCTCTGCCGCCGGACAGCGCCCAAAGCATCGCTCAGGTGCCCGCTCCGACCATTAGCTCGGAGCTGACTGCGCTAGTCGGGGATGGACGGTTGGACGCCACCCCAGGAGCTGCAATCACTACGGCGATAGAGCCGAATACCAGCCTAGTCCTTTGCAAGGCTCGTGACTCCAAGATGCCGGACTCCGTTCCGGACTCCGAATCTTCCGCACCCCTTCCGATCGAACCCAATTGGGCTCCGATCATGGAGTTCACCGCAGCGGACGTCTTTCAGCACTCGCCCTTTGGCGATATCTTGAACTCACTAAAGTCTCTCTCTCTGTCAGGAGAGCCCTGGCCGAACTACGGTCAGCATGGTTGGGATACGGATGACGAAGAAATTCGAGGCCCACCCACCACCCACTTCGTAGCAACTGTCGACGATTTAACCGACATGCTCGACTTTGACTCCGAAGACATCGACGGTATGGACGTCGATGAAGGAGACGATCAAGAACCAGCACCTATAGGGAACTGGAAAGCCACCTCGTCATATGACATATACATGGTGGACACCCCCAAAGCAGGGGATGGCGAGGAAAAAACGGAGGATGACCCCTCCAAGAAGCAACCCAAGCGCCGACGTCAGCGGCGCCGCTCTAAGTCCCGCCAAAGCAAAAACGGTGATCCCGGCACCGGAGATAACAACACGCCGGACAGTGCCGAAGATAACCCCCTCCAGCAGGATTCAGTGCAGGAGGACGAAGAAGCCAGCCCTCATGAGAGAGCGGCCGACAGAGAGGCTGAGGACGACAACTATATGCCTCCCTCCGAAGACGAGGCAAGCCTCAACGACGACGAATTCGTCGTGCCAGAGGACCCCATCGAACAAGAGCGTTTCAAACGCAGGCTTATGTCCACGGCAAGCAGCCTCAAGAAAAAACAGCAGCAACTTAGAGCTGACCAAGACTTGCTAGCCGACAGATGGACCGAAGTCCTGGCGGCCGAGGAGTATAAACTCGAGCGCCCCTCCAAGAGCTACCCAAAGCGCAGGCTGCTACCCCAACTTGAGGAGGAAGCAACTAAACCTACATCACCAGCGTACGATGCGCCCGATCGGCCATCCCGTGGCCGCGACAGAGAGGCCTTCGGGCCCTCGACCGAAGCCGCACCCCGGCACCGCTCAAAACATACCAGAGTACTGGGAGACGCAACTGACCTGCAAGACATATTGGAGAACAAGGCAAGGCAAGCAAGATCAATCTACAGATCGCATGGGCGCCCCGCTACGCGTGACGCTAGCCGTCATGCCGGACAAGATAAGTACGGCCAGGCCGAATACAACAGACCAAGCTCATCTGAGCTACGTCGTGATATAGCCCAATACAAGGGCGCCGCACACCCACTATGCTTCACAGACGAAGTAATGGATCATCAAATCCTCAAGGGTTTTAAACCCGTGAACATCGAATCATACGATGGCACAACAGATCCGGCGGTTTGGATCGAGGATTATCTCCTTCATATCCACATGGCCCGTGGTGATGATCTACATGCCATCAAATACCTCCCGCTCAAGCTTAAAGCACCAGCTCGACATTGGCTTAACAGCCTGCCAGCAGAGTCAAATAGTTGCTGGGAGGACCTGGAATCCGCATTCCTTGACAACTTCCAGGGCACTTATGTGCGACCACCAGATGCCGATGACCTAATCCACATAATCCAGCAGCCAGAGGAATCGGCCAGGCAATTCTGGACACGGTTCCTAACTAAGAAAAATCAAATAGTCGACTGTCCGGACGTCGAGGCCCTTGCTGCCTTCAGGCACAACATCCGAGACGAATGGCTTGCCCGGCACCTAGGACAGGAAAAGCCGAAATCTATGGCAGCCCTCACGACACTCATGACCCGCTTCTGAGCGGACGAAGACATCTGGCTGGCTCATAGCAATAACATAACCAAGAACCCTGGTAATTCGGATACCAAGGACAGCAATGGCCGGTCACGTCGCAACAAACACAAGTGTCGCATTAACGGCGACAATACTGAGGATATGGCAGTCAACGCCGGATTCAGAGGCTCTAAACCCGGTCAGCAGAAGAAGCCATTCAAAAGAAACCCTCCGGGCCCATCCAATTTAGACCGGATACTCGACCGCTCGTGCCAGATACATGGCACCCCCGAACAACCAGCCAACCACACCAACAGGGATTGTTGGGTGTTCAAGCAGGCAGGCAAGTTAACTGCCGAAACCAGAGACAAGGAGCTGTGTAGCGATGACGAGGAGGAGCCCCGGCCGCCGAACAACATAGGACAGAAGGGATTCCCCCCGCAAGTGCGGATGGTGAACATGATATACGCAACCCACATCCCCAAAAGGGAGCGGAAGTGTGCTCTCAAGGACGTCTATGCGTTGGAGCCAGTCGCCCCAAAGTTCAACCCATGGTCCTCCTGCCCGATCACTTTTGATCGAAGGGACCACCCCACTAGCATCCATCACGGAGGATTCGCCACATTGGTCCTAGACCCAATTATCGACGGATTTCACCTCACCAGAGTCCTAATGGACGGTGGCAGCAGCCTGAACCTGCTTTATCAAGATATAGTGCGAAAAATGGGTATCGATCCCTCAAGGATTAAACCCACAAAGACAACCTTTAAAGGCGTCATACCAGGTGTAGAAGCCAGCTGTACAGGTTCAGTTACACTCGATGTCGTCTTTGGATCCCCGGATAATTTCCGAAGCGAAGAGCTAATCTTCGACATAGTCCCATTCCGCAGTGGCTATCACGCCCTGCTCGGACGAACCGCATTTGCAAAATTTAATGCAGTACTGCACTATGCATACCTCAAGCTCAAGATGCCAGGACCTCGCGGAGTCATCACGGTAAATGGAAACACCGAACGCTCTCTCCGAACGGAGGAGCACACGGCGGCCCTGGCGGCAGAAGTACAGAGTAGCCTCTCAAGGCAATCCTCCAACCCAGGTGTCAAACGTCCGGACAACGTCAAGCGAGCCCGAAGTAACCTACAACAAATCCGGCTGGCACGGTCCGAGCAAGCATAGCAGTGCGGCCCCAACCCCAGCCCTCGCAATATGGCGATATCGGTACCACGCGTACATAATTACGCCTTAGAGATACCATGGGCATAAGGGGAGGGGAACAACTACGGCACGCCCAGAATGCGGCTCATCCGCACTAAAGGGCTCCCTATTCCGCCGTTTCTTTTTACACACTTTCAGGACCCAACTATTCGGAAGGCCTGTCCGGCAACACACTCGCCGAACATACGATGCAACAGCCAGGGAGAAAACAAGTTGCGTCAAATGTCCAGGTGGTCTCTATAACGAGCTTAATACATGTTTTACTTAAAATCCCGCAGCTTGCCCCTGGAGGGGAACATGTCAAATAATCCCATCTCTTGCTTATCGTACTACTTGTATCGTTCTGCTTTTGCAGCAGCCCTTTTTTTAATAAACAATACATAGCTCTTATCTATTATTGTACTGATTTATTTTTCATATATACAAATATGTTCAGTCATGACATTCTGCAACCGTACACTTTGGTACGGCCAATACACCAGGGGCTTAAGCACCCCATAACATGGTGTGAGAAGACCGAACACTCTCATGAGTGCGGCACCCCGAACTTATAGCACTATATGCATCGGCTCTGAATCATGTCTTTGGTCAATAGTTGGGTTTGCCCGGCTCCCATGTTTTGGTACCTTACGTTCCGCAATGTTGGCTAAGGTAGCGCTGGGAGAACTACTGCGATTGTGCCCCAGTTGAGCTGGGTTAACACCTCAGTAGAGAAAGCTAAAACTAACTGTCATGATAGTGCGAGAGACCAGTCGCTGTTCGCGAGGTTTTTCGAGTCCTTAAAGACTTATGCCGCATAGAGCGAGGAACCGGACTTATCCGTCCTAGGCGTGGATAGCGCCCTGAACTCGGTCTTCCGAATACTAGGGGCTTCGCCGAAATTTAAAATTATAGAATTCTATGGCCAAGTGAGAGTGATAAATCATTATAAGTCCGACGGCCTGGTTCATTGTGCTGAGCGCCTCCCTAGATGGACCCAAGAATGGGAACAAGAGCGCTCAGGTTTATCCCGAACACCCCAGCACTCGTGGCATGGGGGTCGAAGCCGACGACTTGCATCTCTCAGATTTGATAAACGGCCGCACAGAAGGTAATATTTTAAATTAACAAGCGTTGCTTAACGCGTATGAACAAAGTTTTCAGCGTACAGGATAACAGATGCGAGTCTACTCAAAAATTACATCTTTGGAGCATTCGTCCGCTATACGGCGAGCACCCTTCAGGACGCCCTTATAATACATCTCGGGCGTGCGATACTCCTTGCCTGGCGGTGGCGCATCCGTCAAAAGCTTCTCAGCGTCCAGTTTGCCCCAGTGCACTTTAGCACGGGCAAGGGCCCGACGGTCACCTTCGATACAAACGGAGTGCTTGACGACCTCAATCCACGGACACGCGTCCACCAGCCGCCGCACCAGACCGAAGTAGCTCCCAGGCACGGCTTCTCCAGGCCACAGCCGAGTTATGAGGCCCTTCATGGCCTGTTCAGCCACCTTGTGGAGCTCGACAAACTGCTTCAGCTGATCGCTTAGGGGAACCGGATGTTCGGCCTCAGCATACTGAGACCATACCACTTTTTCCGTCGAGCTCCCCTCTTCGGCTCGGTAGTATGCGGCGGCATCAGACATGCTACGGGGCAGATCGGCGAACGCTCCTGGAGAGCTCCGGATTTAGGTAAGTAGCAGATAATTAACTTTTATATTCTTGCTTTGCATAAAAAATGCCTTACCCGCCGCTATCTTCTTCATCGCCTCGATCTCCTGGAGGGCCTTCTGGGCTTCGGCCTTAGCGTTTTTGGCACTCTCAAGAGCCAGGGCGAGCTCGGACTCTCGAGTCTTCGAGTCACGCTCCAAACTCTCGTGTTTTTCAACGAGAGCCTGGAGCTCTTGCCGCACCTCCGCCACCCGCGCCTCCTGCTTCTCTCGCTCGGTGCGCTCCAGGGCCACACTGTTTTCGGCCTTGGAGACCGCCTCCTTCAGGGTCGCCACCTCGGCTGTGGCCCCTACAACATTTAAGTTGGTCCTGTCATTATTTGCAACCAAGTATTTCTATATACATTTATATGCGGTATTACATACCCTCCTTGCCCTCGAGCTGCTTCTTGGCACGGCCGAGCTCGTTCTCGTACCACTCGAGATTCTCCTTCAAGGCATTGACCTCCGCAGTCAGTGCTGCAGAGGTCAGCAGCGCAGCCTGCGTTCCCATATTGACATATTTTTATTAGACTCCTGCGTATATCTTTTTAGATCCTCAGCTCGGCTTTTCTTTCCGAACACCGAACTGAGCATCAGGGGCTACTGTCTATGTGGTGACATTTTTATACGTTTTTGAACACATACCTCAAAGCCTGTTAACAGGCTTGTACAGGCTTCTGTCAGCCTGCTCTTGGCGGACTGAACCTTCTGAATCACCGCACTCATAACAGTGCGGTGCTCCTTGTCTATGGAGGCGCTGTTAAGCACCTCCAGCAAATTGTCCGGCGTCTCCGGTTGGACGGAGGCCGCCGGCGTCGTAGGCACGCCTTTCTTCTGAAGGCACCGCCCGCCGGACTCTGGAACCGTTGTTGGTTCCGGAGCGATGTCCGGCCCAGGGCTGGACCTAGATCCCTCCGTGGTTTTCCCCCCTGTGGGTCTGGAGTCCGGGAGGTTGCCTTGTGGCGCCTCCAGGACCACCTCCTCCTGGTTTAGCCCCTTTTGGGACTCCACCTCTGCATCGTCTGTAGGGAGAGGGGAGGAGGCCGTCGGAAGTGAAGCACTATTCACATCCGACGAGTCCAGGGAGCCGCTCGACGAATCGCCGAGCTGAGCACGGGGCGGACTACATAATTGAATTCAGCATCAGAAGGAACCATACATCAGAGGAGCGCCGTAAGTTATTCTGGTGTTCGGATACTTACGATTTTTCTAGGGGCTTGACCCTAGATGGCCATTCCTCCCCGCCGTCTTCGGCATCGGAGGCGTAGTCCGGCAGAAGGGTCCTCCCCTTCTTGGACCCTTCGGCCTTCCTAGTTGGGGCGGCCTTCCTTTTCTTTCCTCCCCTCGTGGGAGGGGGAGAGGCTTCTTCTTCTTCTTCTTCTTCCTCCTCGTCATCGGAGGCGGTGGGTGCTTTGGGGTCGTCAGGCGATGAATCCGACACCACCAGGCGCCGGGAACTCTTTCGGGTCCCCGTGGCCTTCTTCTCCGGCATCACGTGAGGTGCCGGAACCAGTAGCTTCGCCAAGCGGGCGTCTGCTGGGCCTTCGGGTAAAGGGGCCGGACAGTCAAACTGTCCGGATGTCCTCTTCCAGTCCTGTCAAAGGAATAGGAGTTTAGATCCTGCATAGAGTCAAACTATGAAATTCGAGTGTCCCGTAAGGGACTAAAAGTAAGCTTACTTCAGAGGCTTGGCGCTTGGTGCAGAATCCGCGATCCTCGGTAACGGGAGGGGAAACCTCGGAGCTCTTGAAAAGCACCTTCCAGGCGTCCTCGTGCTTTGTTTCAAAGAGCTAGCACAGAGTCTGGTGCTGGGCCGGATCGAACTCCCACAAACTGAAGTCCCGTCGTTGACACGGGAGGATCCGGCGGAAGAGCATGACCTGGACTATGTTGACAAGCTTGACCTTCTTGGTCACCAGGTCTCGGACGCAGGTTTGGAGTCCGGTCACCTCTTCCGAATTACCCCATAACAGGCCCGTCTCTTTCCAAGATGTGAGCCGTGTGGGGATGCCAGATCGAAATTCGGGGGCCGCTGCCCATTCAGGGTCATGCGGCTCGGTGATATAGAACCACCCCGATTGCCACCCTTTGATGGTTTCCACGAAGGCACCCTCGAGCCATGTGACATTGGCCATCTTGCCCACCATGGCTCCTCCGCACTCCGCTTGGCGGCCGCCCACGACCTTCGGCTTGACGCTGAAGATCTTCAGCCATAGGCCAAAGTGAGGCTGGATGCGGAGGAAGGCCTCGCACACGACGATAAACGCCGAGATGTTGAGGATGAAGTTCAGGGCCAGATCGTGGAAATCCAGGCCGTAGTAGAACATGAGCCCCCGGACGAACGGGTGAAGAGGAAAGCCCAGACCGCAGAGGAAATGGGGGAGAAATACGACCCTCTCATGGGGCCTAGGGGTGGGGATGAGTTGCCCCTCATCTAGAAGCCGGTGCGCGATGTCGTCAAACAAGTATCCGGCCTTCCTTAGCTTTTTGATTTGCCCCTCTGTGACGGAGGAGGCCATCCATCTACCTCCCGCTCCGAACATGATTGGAGAAGGTTGAGGTGGGAAGTGCGGGATTGGGCGTTGGAGCTCGAGCGTGCAGGGACGAATAAGCAAAGGAGGGAGAAGGCGTGAATGGAAAGGGCAGATTCTTATCCCCTTATATGGGCGGCCGAAACTACGAGCCCCCACCGGCCTAATAAAACTCGCTTATCTCCCAAGCGCCGCGGTTAATGGCGCGGTTGGATTACCCACGCCCGTATTGATGAGAATCCCGGAATAAGGGGACATGATCTCTGCTTTGACAAGACGTGCCAAGGAAACCGCCTCGCTAAACGCGCTAAGGTGGAACAGTAAAATGAATAAGAACCTGGCCGTGGCGTGATGTCACGCTGCAGAATACGTCAGCAGATTAGATTGGTGCAAATATTATTCTCTCTACGGTGGCATATGGAACTTATTTTGCAGAGCCGGACACTATCCTAGTGTTCAACGTCTTCTATGAAGTATTCGGAGGAGGAATCCGCCTTGCAATGCCGAAGACAACTTGCACGCCGGACTCGTCGTCATTGAAGCCTGGTTCAGGGGCTACTGAGGGAGTCCTGGATTAGGGGGTGTCCGGATGGCCGGACTATGACCTTTGGCCGGACTCCCGTACTATGAAGATACAAGATTGAAGACTCTGTCCCGTGTCTGGATGGGACTTTCCTTGGCGTGGAAGGCAAGCTTGGCGATACGATATGAAGATCTCCTCCCATTGTAACCGACTCTGTGTAACCCTAGCCCTCTCCGGTGTCTATACAAATCGGAGAGTTTTAGTCCGTAGGACGAACAAGAATCATACCATAGGTTAGCTTCTAGGTTTTAGCCTCTCTGATCTCGTGGTAGATCCACTCTTGTACTACGCATACCATCAATATTAATCAAGCAGGAGTAGGGTTTTACCTCCATCGAGAGGGCCCGAACCTGGGTAAAAACATTGTGTCCCTTGTCTTCTGTTACCATCCGCCTAGACGCACAGTTCGGGACCCCCTACCCGAGATCCGCCGGTTTTGACACCGACAGCCGCCACCATGCGGAGTCGCCTCTCGCCTCCTCCGACGCTCCAGCCCCGTAAGTCCCCCTCGATCTCCTCCTCCCTGCGCGTGCCACACTAGCTAGGCTCCAATCGATTTGCCGTGGCGGCTCGCCACTCCCCTTGCTGCCCCTACGCGGCGCTCCGCCCCCTCTATTAATTAGTATCACATATGGATTAATAGGATTAGTATCACATATTGATTAATAGGATTAGCATCACATATGCATCTCTAGATTCTACTGTTAATTAGTATCACATATCATCTTATATGTTACTAGATCTTAGGATTTGGCATGCACACTTGAAGTGTTGTTCGTATATGCAGTGTGCTGGCCTTTCATGTTTCCTTGCGTGATTGGGGAGAGAGTAGAGAGAGCGGTTAGGTGAGAGAAGTAGAGGCTTTTTGTTGCTCACCGAAACTTAGGAGAGAGTATAGAGAAGTAGCTAGAGAAGTAGAGGCTTTTAGCACATATAATTGAAACTTGGGTTTCAATTCTTGGCTGCTTCCCCTGGAGGAGTGGTGGCGGCGGCGGTGCCTAGTGTTGTAGGTTTAGAGAGGGGGCGTCCTTGTCGTGCCTTTTTCGGAGAGGAGCCACGGGCGGCGTCGGTTGCCGTGTGCCATTTCGTGTAGATGATAGGCTTCTGCAATGGGAATGATTATCCATCGTCTGTGGTTGCGTGAACGCCTCCACACGCTCAAGTTTGTCGATGGTCACTACTAGGAAAAAGGCTACTAGCAGCGCGGGTAAAATGGCTATAGCAGCGCGGGTACCCGCGCTACTAGTATCGCGCTACAGCTAATAGTTAGTAGTAGTGTGGGGTAAACCCGTGCTACTACTAACATTTTACCCCCACGCCACTCACGCTACTAGTATCTTGAATACTAGTAGCGCTCCATTTCACCCCCACGCCACTACTAACTAATTAGGAATTTTAAAAAATAAAATCCATCAATTCCATTTTATGCATACAATTCTAACAACTAAAACAAGCCCAGATTTGTAATAAACCAGCAGCATTACACATCATTCCAAATCGAAGATTTATAGTGCATACATATCCATACATCTACACTTATTGCCTAGTCACTTATTCTCAGCTAGTGCAAACACAGTTGAAAGCAAACAAAAATGCATAAAAACACCAAACATTGGCATTCTATCCCTCCAAATGATTTGCTCCCTCTCCATCCTTGCAATCATCTTCTTCTCCCTTATGTGCTTCTCCCATTTATGAATCCAAGATTTCTGTAAAGAGCAAAGAACAAATTAAATTAAATTTCAGCAGACATATATCCATTCTTACTTGTAATATTACAGATACAGAACTGACAAATGATCTTCATATTAAGCAGATACCACTTTCTAAGGTGCAAACATCTAAGGAAACTTAGTTGGTGCTAATCATGGAAGCGATCAACAACTGTTTATCTTCCTACATCAATTTGGACAGTTAACAGTAAGCAAAGATAGCATTATAATCCAAGCCAACTACGTATATAACTAGAAAAAAATGATGAAAAGAAGAAGACTGTCCAACCAATTGACTACAATTATTGAGGAGCTGCATGGAGAGTGCTAGTATTAAAATCGGGCTTGCAATCTAGTACTACAAACCCTCTACAAAATTCGTATTGAAACTTTTTTTTAAACAGCCTCTACAAGGCCGTAAACTGGCATACGAAAACAATGCGCTCAGGATACTAACTTTCGGGACAGCAAACTAAAACGATGGCTGCTCTCAAACCATACATCCAAACGACGCAAATAAATACTCTATGGAAAGCTTGGAACTTGCTTTACAAATTTCATATAGAGGCAACTCAAAATTCTGAGAATAACTAACTCATTTTTCACCTAGAAGCTGGTTGTCTAGATTTGACATTGCAGTTTTTAACTGAACCAGATTTAGTTTACAGCCAGAGATACCCAACACTCAAGATTTTTGCTAGAAGGCAATCAACACCTCGCAACATCATGGATGGGCTATATCCCTAACTAATTTGGCTAAGCAAAGGAACTAACATAGAGAAGGTCCGACCAGGCACCAAAACCAAATAAGTATAAGCACTGAAATCACCAACGAATTTGCAAATTGGTTCAAGAATCCATCTCCAATTATCAAATCTAATTCTAATCTATGAGCTGCTGACACAGATCCCTAGTTCTTACCTAGCCAGCACCATAGAGAAGAGGGCTGATACGTACCGCTGGTGCTCACCTCAGACGAGAAGAAGCAGGAAAAGGTGCGGCGCGGTCAGCGCCATGGATTCTGACAAGGAACTGGAAAAATATATTCAGTGAGTTGCAAAAGAATTGAAAGGAGCTGCAAATGAACACATGTTTTAACAGCAGGCATGTCATGAATGGGCAAACTAAAGTGCATGGCTTCAGGGATACAAGACTAGTCGGGTGCATAGAGAGATGTTATAAACTTGTTCAGATTGACTAGGATAATTAAGGAATAACAACCAGTGGATCTCGCTTGAATGGATGTGAATGAGGGTTAGCTGTTGCATTAAAGCGATGCATCCATAAATCCAATCTAAGAATGTTACAACTTGCATCATCATCATCATGGCCAAATGATAGAGAAGTGAGATGGATCCATACTCTTGGTCTGGGGAGTCCCACTAACCACCCATGTGTTTGCGGCGATGGACGCTTGCACTGCATCGACAGAAAACAGGACACAAACATGTCAGTAATCCCCATCTGCACCTCCACATGGTAAGCAGAAGCAAGCAGCGAGTATGCAGAGACACCATGAAGGAAATAAATAACAGACCTTTGGAGTTGAGGAACTGGATGACCAGGCCATACAGCACCAACTTGTCGAGAAGTCTCCGGTGATCTGAAAAGGCTTCATCAAAAGAAGGAATGTCTTCGTTTGTCTTAGGGACATGCTGCATTAGCAAAGCGAGTAAGCAACAGAATCTAAGACATAACACTGATCTTCAAGGGAACACATGCAAGTGAATGAAAATCGTGAAAGAATGAGCTTGTTGATCATCGACAGAGAGTTAGAGGTGCAGGTTCTGAACTTCTATTTTCTAGATTAATGCGCAACAAACTCATTATTAGTGTGAAAGGTGGCCCGCCTTAAGAGGGAACGTAGTAAAGTGCAAGAACTATCACACAAAATAGTAAAAATGGAACGTAGCTCAGCACTTGCATTGATAGGAACCGACACATGATCAAACCATGGGCATCCACTAAGTAAGATCGACAATTCTGCATTTAACATATTATCCGGAAATAGTGTCCGGCGTCCTTGAGTAATAACCCAAGCATTCTTATGATTACCTAGCAGGAACTAGCAATCACAACACCTCTAAACTTCAGAGCATGCTCGTTATTTCATAATTAGGTAATACAAAAAAGGTGGAACTCTGAAGCCCTTGTAACTGTAGAAACCCAAAACTGATGTACTTAACCCCTTCAGGTAGTAAAAATATAATGTAGATCAGTAAAAGTGGAACATGGCTCAGCATTTGCATTGATCAGAACATATATACAATCTACATTCTAGCAATTATAGGAAGAGAGCACTGCTACTTATAGGGACAGGAACCATGTCATTCGGTCTTTTGCCGACTTCACCGTCGAGAGACGAGACATCATCCACGAGCTCAATCGAGCACCCTTGGCCGTCGTCGGCAGCTAGGCCAGGCTTGCCTCATCTGGCCTCCTCCCCTGCAAGCACGACGACTACCACATAATGCGAAGCGAAGGTCATGTAGTTATCTTCTGTTCTCCTTAAGTTTTTGCTTTGTACTAGGCAGTGTGTGTGAAGCACGTTATTTACTTTCTTAGTGTAGCCTGTGATCTAGCACTTGCTTGATTGTTGTGGCTGAAGGTCTCGCTTGTTGTTAGTACCACCTCGACTTGCAGCTTTCCACGCTTCAACCGGCAGCGAAGAGTTGCCGTGGATTACTCAAGCATTAACTGAAGCTGTTGGCAATTTAACTGAAGAAATCGACAGTCCGTTGGGTACGGATAGCATCCTGACAAACGCTCCTAGGGACACAATACCAATATGAATTGCTTGGTTGTTGAGATGCTGGACCTAGGCCTGTCCGAGGGAGAAGTCGTCTCTGAGATGATGTGTGCCTAGTTTTACTAAAAAAAGATGATAGCTATAAAAAGATTGTAAAATTGCCATGTCAGTTGGTGATAATTTGCTTTGCTTTTACACAACTGAAAAAGTAGCATCAATCCAATAGTGAATCAAATCCAAAATCCCAAATCAATTACTATCCCAGGACTACTATCACGGACCAGCATCAATTGACACTAAAATGGGAGGCAGAAGTAGTGGTGAATCGTCATGGTTTTAATGTTTGTACGCTACAAATGCTATCATCAGAAACTAGTGGCAATACCTGGCCGCACACGCATCAGCAGAAGTAGTGGCTGCCATGACGCGAGACTTCGCCAACGCCTGGGCTGGGCAGTCCGTGCATCAAGCTCCGCATCGGCGAGAAAACAAACCAGAGCGCAGCACGTCGGCGTCCTGATGTTGCCCGCACCTTCCCTGCGTCGGCATCCGCGACCACCACCCGCGGCGTCAGAGACCCGCTGACCTCAGATCCGCCGCGAGAAAATCCGTAACTGCCACCGGCGGGAGGCCACTGCCGCCGTGCAGGGGAGAGCGGCGCCGCGCCTCATGTTAGAGACGCCGACTCCTCGACGCACGCCGCCGCTGGGGGTGAAGGCCGTGGATGCCGTGCCACCTCGCTCCGCCCATCAGGCCGTCATGGAAGGACGGATGCCTCGGGGGATTACCGAGACGGAGACGAAGCGTGAACGACCACCGCCACCGCCGTTGGACCAGAAGGCGTCGTGGCCGAGGAAGCCCACGCCAAGTAGCCGAGGCAGGGGCGCGGGGGCTCGGGAGGAGGAGCGGAAGACGACCACCACACCGCCGCGCCGGCGAGCTAGGGTTTGCCTCTGGGGCGCGCGCAGGGGCGGGAGGCCGGGGTGGAGGCGGCGAATCGGCGGAGGGGGGCGAGGTGGAGCCGGGCCGGTGAGGCGCGGCACGGGGTGGCACCGGAGCTGGCCGGAATCGGCCAGCGGCGGCGGTAGAGGGGGATCGGGACGGGACGAGCGTGCGTGCGCCGCATGCGAGGGGAGGGAGAGAGCGAGAGGTGGGAAGAGGAGAGGAGGAGAGAGGTGTGGCCATATTTTTTTAGGGTCAGCGTGGCCATGTTTAGTAGAGCGAGAGGGGTGGACAACTTAGTAGTAGCGTGGGGGTCTAACCTGCGCTACTACTACTTACTTAGTAGTAGCGCCGGTTTTATACCCCTCGCTACTACTATGGCCTATCCCAGGGGCATTGTTGGAGACCACTTACTAGCAGCGCGGGTTTATACCCCTCGCTACTACTATCAACTTAGTAGTAGCATGGTTTTTATACCCCTCGCTACTACTAATTAGCAGTAGCGCCCACTTTTAAACCGCGCTACTGATAAACTTTTGTGTATAAGGTTTTCCCTAGTAGTGGGTGGTCGTAGGATCAGCTCCCCTTCTGAAATGGTGCCATGGGAGCTTTCGAGATACGCTCCTAGAGCCCTGGTGTCGTCTAGGGCGTGATTTCGCTGTCCACAATTGAGCGGGCAAACCGCATCTTCCAGGGCTGGTGCGCTCGTCCTGAAGATGGTGTGCTGGCGGGAGCTAGCAGCTAAGCTAGCTAACATGATCGGCCGAGGACGAGAGCGTCCCATTGTATCACGTTGTCACGATACGTGACTATTGTTTCCGATATTTAGGACCATTGATGTAGTACTTGTAACTACTTGTCATTCCTTCACTGGAACAACCATAGTGCTCGACCGTAGAATCGTGAGCATTTTTTAGCTCTGATATGACAGCAACGGTTGAGGGTTTCAATTCTTGGCTACTGCCACTAGCTTCTTTGTTGAAGAGAGTATCTGTATGTGGTGATGCTCAAATTGCCAAGTTGTTATGATGCTGTTAGTGAGCCCATTTTTGGTAAATTTCAGAAAAAGAAAACACAGATAGACAGAGAGTTGTATCTGATCGAAAAGGGGGGTGTTTGCCTTTTATAGTTTAATTTATTGTGCATCTGATGCCAAAGGTGGAATGGATGTTTACTTATTGTGTTCTGGAAGATCCTAAGCTGGTTGAACTTTTGGATGTGGGAATAGATAAAGTGTTCCCTTGGACTGAGCTTTATGTTTACTTTTTAGTTGTTATTTTGCTTGCCATGTGAACTCTAGCTATGAAAACTTTATGTTTACTTTTTGGATCTTTAATCCTTTAATCATATTGCTTTAGGGAAACGGCGCCACCACCACCACCACCATGTCGACGGTGCAAGTCAAGGTGCGCCAGCAGCCTTGCAACTGCCACGCTGTTTGGCATCTACTTTGAGTCTAGTTTTCTTCATGCGGCGGTAATAAATTATATGAAACTAGTAACTACTATTTTACTTTTAGTGTTATTGGCATTAATGCATCGTGTATATATCATTTTGCTTTTTGTACACAGATCGTCCCATGCAATGTGAGGTCAGAATCCAACAATCTGACTGGAGACTTTGTGACCTTTGAGGCTCCTAGGGGCCCCTACACTATGGAGATCGAGAAAGGACGAAAGATGACGTGGGTGGGAGGAGATGGATGGGTCTGTTTCATCGACAACATGCGTATCACCGGTGGTGAGTTGATGAGCTTCTCCTTCGGAGCTGAAAGACCCAAGCTGGCTATGATTTATGTCAACAAAGCAGAAGATTATGAGGATGATGAGGATGATGAGGATGATGACAACCCACTCGGTGATGCCATCGTAGCTCAAAGAATGAAGTTGAGCGAGGAGGAGGTGTGCAACCTATGGGACATCAACTTCGTCGGGGTGCCATTCGTGACCCGCCTGACAAGTACCATGGTTGATCGGCATATCATGGTATGTTGCATTTACTGTAGTTTTTAGAGTAATTTGATGATATGCTTTATTGTTATACTTAGTGTATAGTCTGATGATATATATGCTTAGTGAATCTTATATGCTTTATTGTTATACTTAGTGTAGAGTCCGATGATATATATGCTTAGTGAATCTTATATGCTTAGTGAATCTTATATGCTTTATTGTTATACTTAGTGTAGAGTCCGATGATATATATGCTTAGTGAATCTTATATGCTTAGTGAATCTTATATGCTTTATTGTTATACTTAGTGTAGAGTCCGATGATATATATACTTAGTGTAGAGTCCGATGATATATATGCTTCGTGTAGAATGTTTGAGGCTACTTATTAATTGATATGTTTTTCTTATTCAGAAATTGCCAAAGAGCCTATCTGAGATTTGTGGTATCAAGCCTGATGAAGAAGGCTCTGCTGGAATACGCCTTACCGCAAGGGGCTTCGTCACCACTTGTGTGTACGGCTTGGACACGGACGATCGCACACACTTCAACTTGGTTGGGTGGAAGAGCTTCCTCGTCGGCAAGAACCTTCATGTTGGACAGGCAATCCTAATTACTATCAGGAACACCCACCGCCCTGGCTTGAGGATGATGGTCGTCATCGACATCATCTAGAACTACATATGCATGCATGTGGCTGTTGAACCATATATATTCTAGTATGACTACCTAGTAGACTTATCAACTATGATCTATCCATGCATTGTTGACTACTATATGAGTTTATGAAATTGTGTGGTTATATTAAATGTGGTACTGTCGTTAATGTTTGTGAGATGGTTCTGTGAACTTAGTTTATTTGCACTGGACTTGTCTTGATTTCCATGAATATTGCACCTGACTGTTTTTTTTAAAATTTTATTTCTATTTGCCTAGTTGTAGCGTGGGGAGAAAATAGGGCGCTACTACTACGTGATGATAGTAGTAGCGTTGGTGGAGAAAGCAGCGCTACTAATAAGTGTTTTAGCTGCAGTGCTTGTTTAGAAATGCGCTACTGTTAAATAATAGCTGTAGCGCCCTAGCAGTAGCACGGGTGCCCGCGCTACTGGTATGTAAAAAACCAGCGCCACTAGTAAGCTTTTCTCTAGTAGTGCATTCACATTGCCACTATATGGAGTAGAGAAAACATCACCGGAACTGGAACACGGACCGGCAAGGCTACCATTCTCCTCTTCAAGATCTCTCTCCTTGCCATATCATGCCATGTTTTGGTGAGGTCGTCCATCTCGTTGTGGTTCATTGACATAATCTTATTCTCTTCGGCGAGCAACAATGACATCGATTTGTTTTCGGAGGCGCGTGCTTTTCTATCCTCAATGGCAGCTTTGCGGAGCCCCTCTTCCTTGAGCATTTGCCATTTTTTTGCTTCTCTTTTGCCTTCTTCTCGGCCAACTCTTTGTTGATCTCCAACGACTTCAACAACATCAACTCGTTTGATTGCACCATGGCATCAATCTTCTCCCTCAAGCTCGATGCTTCTTGCTCTCTTTTGATCTTCTCTCTTGATCTTCTCTCTAGTCTTGTTGTCGCCATCGGGCTTGTGCAAATTTCTTGGGCCATCATCATCTTCATCTTCATCCATGTTTGCAAGTGAGCCTCTCTTTGGTGGGGATTCTCTGTCGATCACCTTCCACTTATCGCACTTTTGGAGCAACTCCCAACAATGCTCTAATTTGAAGAATCTGCCTTTCGAAGCTTCCATGGCCTTGTATCTATGTTGAGCAATCTTGTCCTACAAAATGTGAACAAAGTGATGCAATCATTTCCCATGATACATTATGATGATGCACAACTTGAACAAAGGAAAAACAAACTCACATAATCGGACTCCACGGTGCCACTTGGAGGTGCATTGCGTACTTGCTCTAAGCAAGCTGCCCAACGGCTGCACATAGGCTTGATATTCTCCCAACGCCCTTGAAGCGACCGAAATGTGTGTGAAGTCCTATTGGGATACTTTTTCATAACGTGGAAGTATTGATCTTCGATCCTTTGCCAATATCTCTTGGCGGTTTGAGAAACACCCGTGCATGGATCAAGAGACACCGCACTCAATGCTTGGATCAAAGCATGATCTTCCAAGATCGTGTAGTTCTTCGATCTTTGGCTTTTCCCACTCTTTGCTTGTGATACCTCAAACGCTTCCAGTTCGATCTCCTCCAATTCGTCCTCACAACCATGATCATCCACGCCGCCGTCCGTTTCATTGTAGTTGAATGGTTCGAAAGGGGCTTGATTAATGTCAACCGCGTTTGTGTCCAACAAGTTCACGAACTCGGTTGTTGCATTGTTCGAACCACCCTATAGAGAACGATAACAAGTCACGAGCTATCGACACTAATGGCGAAAAATAAAAGGGAATCGCTGGAGCGAAGAGGCATACCTTTCGGCCATTTCGTCGAACACCTCGCTCGCGGGGGGAGCGGCACCGTTGAACGGCACCGCCGGAGCACCTCCTTGCGTGGGGATGGAGTGAGAGGTTGAAGAAGGTGGCTTCCTTGAAGCCGGAACCTTCCTCCGCTTTACGCCGGCCGGGATCGCACTACGGCGTTGGCGCCCGGAGCGCGGGCCGTCGAGGCGGGGACAGCCAAATTCCTGCCCTGCACGACCACGTTGCCCTGCCGCTTGCGGGCCGGCGCATCGTGTGCTTGGGCGACGGCGGCGGGGGCAACATGGCCGGCGACGAGATCCGCCTGAGGGGAAGGAGCATGCGCGATCTCGACCGTGACAGGGGACAGCATGGGGTCGTCCATGGCGCCGAGGAACGGCCGGGGAGGAGGAATCGGAGCTTGCGGAGGGGGGGGCAATGGTGGCGGAGGGTGCGGGGAGCGGGAAAGGGCGCGTGAAAATGCCCCTCCCGCCAAATCTCGCGCCGGATAGGGGCTCAGCTTGGGTTGGCCTCCCAGCCCGTAAAAATAGAGGTTGGGAGAGAAGATTTGTCGCGCCCTGCAAAAATTTTTGCGGGCCGAGGTGGGATGCGGGGTCTGATCGTGGGGATTTTCCGGCCCCGACCCGTAATTTGGCGGTTATTTTGCGGGCCGGGGCAAGATGCGGGGTCTGCTAAAGTTGCTCTTAGAGGAACTGGGCGACTCCCGAACAGGTCCGTTTCTACGTACGTACGTGAGCTAGCAAGTGTAGAATCCATCCACCTGCCTGCCTACTTAAAGCCAGCTTCTACGTACGTGGAAGTACGTTGCCTGAAGAAAAGCATTGGATGAGAGCTCCTCATCTAGCTGTGGTCAGTGGTCCGACGGCATGCCGGCGCCTGCTTCGCCCTCCGTCGGGAGTACGCTAGCTAGACACGTCTGCAGGCAGTACCCGAGTCATGGCACGCCGCACCATGTTGTAACCAGCGATGTGGTTGCTGAGGGGACTTGAGCACGCAGTCGAGCAGGCGGGCTCGTGTGTCTGGTGTACGTGCACACCGCGTCTCACATCTCCTGCCGGGTCGACCTGGAAGCTCGAGCCAAAGTCTGCTCTCCCATATCTTCAATGTGCAAATACTGTTCCGCCAAATCGATGTGACCGTCGGCAACCTGCTAATTTTTTAAAATAATACATTCTTTTCTATTAATTTACTGAAATAATACACGGTTTAGATATATTTCACCAATAATACGGTGTCATCTTCGTGCAAGACGACTGAAACTAATCGTCTTACTGGTAGAGGATTAGTGACTAGGCAGTCAGCTGAACAAGGCTTCTCGTCGCCATCGTCCCTGAAAATGATTAGCTCCGGTCATCCTCCCAGAAGATGATTGGAACATAACCGTTTTCCCGGGAACCCTTTCCCGCCAAACCTGTCTTTCCCACCAACCTTTCTGCTCCTGCCAACCCTTATGTTCCCGTCAACTTCTTTCCCACCATCCCTTCTGTTCCCGCCATCTTTTCATTATTGGTGCCACCCTGCTGTAATGTATAGTGGAATAAGCGTTCGTACCTCAAATCTTTTGTCAAACACTGCTACAAAACCTCCGCTCACCCTACAATACGTGAATGATACACTCATTGTTGCCGCACTCACCCTAAAGTGTTCCTTGATGACTTTGCCCTCATAACTGTCCTCTCAATCAACTTCCGTAAATCTGCATATCTTCCCATGCACTCAGAACATTCATTGACGTTGCTAATTGCCACGACCTTGACATGCTAACATGAATCATTTCCTCTACTATACTTAGGTTTGCCTCCGTCGCCCGCAAAACTACCAACCTCTGCCTTTGCCCCCATCATAGACGTACATCTTCCGAAGATATGTCCTTGGTTGGGTTACTGATTGCTATCGGGGGGTGGCTCACAGTCGTCTCTTCGATTGTCGAAGCTCTAGTGATATCTATTTTATATTTGCTTTTCGTCTCCCCAAAAAGGTTTTCAAAACTTTAGTTGCTTTGCACATGTCTTTTTCTTGGTCTAACGACGAAACTTGCACCGGAGCATGTGTTCCTTCTCTAGGACCACTTCCAGTGTCAGACTTTTGGTGTTTGGCTATGTGCATCCTAGTTATGCAGAAGCCGGATGTTACTTATAATGTTTTGTGTCCGCTTGATTCTACATTTGAGATAATAAAATCGCCCTTTACCGAAAAAAATCTAGGACCACTTCTATTTTCTCTCTAGCACTTGTGGTGCTCATGTTTATGAAGCTTCAGTGCTAGGCAATACATTTATTATGGTGTTACAAAGCTTAATTAAGCAGCTACTGCATCTTAGTACTTGTTAGACAGTATTAATATTGCACTTTTGACATGTTTCTTGGTCCAGTTAAAGAATTTCCCTAGTAATGTCAAGGTTTGTTGCTGCATTACAAAAAGAGATCCCCGGGTGACATTGAGGATAGAACCTGTGATGGATAATATTCCGGCCAAATTCCTTCGATTCCAAGGAAAGTAGTGCACGAAAGCTGGTCAATGTGGTTCTCTTGTCCGTCCTGTTTTATTTATGTTAATGGTGATTTGTTTGGGATCGTTCGTAATTAAAGGAGATTGATAAGCTTCGTAGGAATTTCCTCTATAGATCTACTGTAGAGACATATTGCATGGAGGTTGCATGTTTGCTCGGTTCATAGACGGTAGGATGTGATATATCAATCAATGAACAGACCAAAGAGCATCCTAGATCGGCATCCTGACTCCCTGAAGTACAGGGGATTCCTTATTTTCTACGGCGTCATGGCATGTTTGTGTACCTAAAGGTCGCTCAATGAGAAAAATACCGAACGACATTGTGCATAGCTTATTCAGTCATCAACTCTGCCATCTCTATAGTCAATTGCCTGAAAACAAGAGGCACTTGTTGTCCTGCCCCTACGCAAGGGGGTGTGTGGAAGCTAATTGCAGACTAAGGGGAGAAGTCAGTTTAGTTGCTACTCAATCTCAGCCCGGGAGACTTGTGGAACATCATTGCCTGCTTTCCTTATGTAGGAAAGCTGAAAATTGTAATGCTCTTAGCACGTTTAGTCGAGAAAAATACATACAGTTTTGACCTAATTAATTCGTAAAGAAATTGATATATCAAATAAAAAAATGAAGAACAGGAGGATCCGTCCACGCAAGACCTCCACGACTTCTCCACACCACTCTACTGTGCGGAATCAACAACGAACGTACGCGCAGTTGCCGACGCCACTAGATCTGGCTGGGGATTCATCCTTCACTTCCCCACGTCTCTGTGCTAGATCTGGACCGTGTGCTGCGATGCGTTTCGAACAGGCCTGGAACCATAACACGCCCTGGATCATCACCTTTGCAGAATTGCATTACGGGCTAGTGTCAAGGGCGGCCGGAGGTGACCTTGTCACCATTGCAGTGCATGGCGTGGGAGAAGCAATGATGATGAGAGGCAGTTGATAGTGAGGACGTTGATAGAGGGGGTGCAGTATCTGTGTGTCCCCTATGTGCAGCCAATGGGCAATTGAAGTCGTTGTTCCAAATACGATAGATATGTACCAAAAGGGTACGGACGCATTGTCCCAATTTCTTGTATACTAAAAGGTATCGCTTTACGTGCTTTACAATTCCGCATCCCAATGCCCAGAACGCACACTAGCAATGAAGAGCTACCTTCAGCTCATCTCCTAAAACGCGACACTACTGCATCCATAGGCTGCACCCAGTCAAGCTGGGAACAACAATGCCCAAGGACAAGAGGATAAGATTCCGTAAAGTACAGAGCTCGCTACCAATTCCACACGCCTCTCAGCCCCATTTGTTGCTTTTTACTAGCTTCCTTCCGAAAGCCATATCGGAACCATGACAATCAACTTGTTACTTCTCACTCCCTTCCTTTGTTCAACTTTACAACAGTTGTAGGTGACAGTATTATGATTTCTCTATACTAGTGCATCTGCCTTTTTATAACATGGTTTGGCTTTGGCCAGCTGCACGTGTAGGCGGCTCAACAATTTTTAGTCATTATTTCGACACTACAATAATGATCTACTAGATAATAGCCACATACTCCATCCCTTTTGGTTTTATATGGTTTATCTAAAGAAATCAGTTTATGTGTTATATGTCTCAATTTTATTGCTTCCCATAGCATGTTTGGATTTCAAGGTCCATTAAATTGTCCAGCCCCATAAGTCGCGAAGCTGTAGGAACCGCGACTAATGGGACCTTTAGTCGCGGTTCTGGAGGTGAACCGCGACCAAAGGCCTGGGCCCAGGGCGCTCGGTGGCCAGCTGGCGCACGTGAGGGTCTTTAGTCGCGGTTGGCCAGGACAACCGCGACTAAAGGCCTTCGCGCACCTTTAATCACGGTTTGCCAGGCCAACCGCAACTAAAGCCCCTCCCCTATATATACCCATCCAGCAGCCAACACTTAGCCATTTGGAGCCATTCTCTTCACAAGTGGGTGTAGCTAGGTTTGCTTTTGGTTCCTCTTATGCACATAAGGTGTTTGATGAAATGCCCCAAGAGTATGAAACAAACATGACATGAAGTGTTGGAGCCACACTCCTCGATCGCGGTTAGCAACTTGATGAACCTTTGATGTGTCATTGATAAAATATGCATGTGTGCAGTTCATTGTTTAATTTATATTGTTTGTAGCTAGTTAGTTTAACAAATGCATGATGGTTAATTATATATTTTATATTATAATAATGCAGATGAATCGGCAATGGATGTACGGTAACCGACTCTCCGGCGAGTTCACTACGGGTTTGAAAGATTTCCTCGTAGTGGCTAATGCGAACA